>NW_025999900.1:10960993-10994513 GCF_001458135.2 Marmota marmota marmota
CCCCCCAACTCACAGGGAACTCCAAAGTGGGCGCCCGAGGCAGCAAGAGCTGCCCTATTGCCTGACAGTAAAGGTCAAATATACAATACAATCAATCCAGCATCACAGCAATTATATATAGCTTAACTCAAATCATCATCTCAATGGTTCGCTGGCGTCACCTTACAACCATTCCCTCTGGCAAATGCCAGGCGTCATTCTGACTGGGCATTGGTGGGCAATTTCTTGTGTTTGTCTGGGTTAGGTATCAAGATAATATTGGCGTCATAAAATTAGTTAAGCATTTCTTCTTCCTCTTCTGTTTTTTGGAAGAGTTTATGAAGAATTGGTATTAATTCTTTTTTAAACATTTGATGGCATTCATGAGCAAAACTTTTGATGCCTAGGCTTTTCTTTGTGAGAAGTTTTCAATCTCCTTACTTGTTACAGGTCTGAATAGATTTTCATTTTCTTTTTTCCAATCAGTTTTAGAAGTTTGTGTCTTTCCAAGAGTTTATTCATTTCATCTAGATTACCTTAGTTGTGGGTGTACAGTTGTCATAGCATTTGTCTTTGTAAATCTTTATTTAAAGTTGGTAGTGATGTCCTTTTTTATATGGTTTTTAAGAATAAAAGTTCATTGTTGTCATTAAAGATGCTTTGAAAATTGTTTTTTATTAATGTGGGAAGTGGCTCTGATGAAATGTTAAGTGAAAAGGGCAAGATAGAAAATTGTACAGTTTTTGTTGTTAAGTCGTAAAAGTTCTTTATGGATTCTGGGTACCAACCAGACCTTTATGAGTTTTATGGGTTACAGATATTTTCTCCCATTCTGTGAATTGTATTTTCACTTTCTATTAGTGTCCTTTTATTTCTCTTCTCTTTTTAAGGTTAATGATTTGTTGATTTAAAGGGCCTTTACACCTCAAAGTATTACCCTGGGACTGGGGTTGTAGCATATGTAAGGCACTGTGTTCAATCCTTAGCACCACATAAAAGTAAATAAATAAAATAAAGATATTGTGTCTAACTACAACTAAAAAAAATTTTTTTTTAAAGTACTACCTCATGAAATTCTGTTGACTCTGTGGTATGAAATAGTGACTTGTGAATTCTAATGCACCTGTGAATGTACATCTGTGCTGTGTTTGCTGGTAACTATTAAATAAGAAGAAATTCACCTTCAGATACTTTGCCCAGAAGTTAAAGATTTTTGAATAAAGTTGATGAATATACTGAATATACTAATTATTTTCCTCTGAAACAGAATTCAAAGAAAATACTTTGTAATTTTATTCCAGGAAATAAAAGGGATAGTTTTCTGCCAGTGATTTCCTAATACACTGAATTACCAGCTGTCTTTTGATGTCCTGATATTTCACATTTCCTTATAGAAATAAGAAGGCCATTTTTGGAAAATGTAAAGGCTAAACAAGCTGTGCTTCTCTTGCCTTTGGGACTGAGGGAATGGTAATAAGAGTTACTTATGACCAAGATGCAAGTAGAGATGATGATAATAGAAGTGGAAATTGAAGCTGCATCTCATGACTTAGGGGAAATTTTGTTTTATGTTTATCATTTATTTATATATTTGTAGTTGTAGATAGACAGAATGCCTTTATTTTGTTTATTTTTTGGCGGTGCTAAGGATCTAACCCAGTACCTCACATGTGCTAGGCAAGTGCTCTGCCACTGAGCTACAGACTTAGCCTGCAAATTTGTTCTAATTTTATTGTCTTAAGAAAGCTTCTCTTGGGGAATGGGTTGTGGCTCATCAGTAGAGCGCTTACCTGGCATGTGTGAGGCCCTGGGTTTGATCCTCAGCACCACATAAAAATAAATAAAATAAAGGTATTGTGTCCAACTATAACTAAAAAATAAAATATTAAAAAAGGAAAGCTTTTCTTGGTAAAGGAAGAAAGTAAAGTTCTATAGAAAGGGGGAAGTAGATACATGAAGAAAAAGTTCTTAATTAAACCTATTTGAGCCATGTAAAAATTTGTGATTTTCATGCACTTTATATCTTTCATAGCTGATGATATACTTAACTTTGTCCATGCTTTTTATCATTGTTTTGAAGCTAATAGTAGCTGTTGAACAAGAAGAAATTCCTAGACTTCGGGCCCTGTATGAGAGGGGCCTGCAGAATGGTGTCCAAGGCTTGAGACTGATTCAGCAGGAGGATATAAAAAAGAAGGAGCCATATTGTAGGGTAAGTGATTCATCAGCTCATGGCCAAAGCATATGGCCAAAGGGATGTTTTCATTTAGGACTCAGTCCTTTTACATGGAGGCTGAGGATTAATTTACAGAAGGCAAAGATCATAAAATCAGATGATCCTGGCACAGATTACTGAAGTGACTGACATAAGAGGGCATTACCACAAAACGGGACACCCGATTTCTTCTTTCTCTGTGAGAAAATATCAAGTCCAAGCAATATAAACAAAGGGAAAAGGAAGTATAGAAATAGGAAGTTGTGTTCCCCAAAATATATGTGCTAAAATGTTCCCAGCAGCCTATTTGTGCCCCATCCTGCCAAATATCTATGGCATGTTTGGAAAACACAATGATGAGGCGTGGTTGGAGATTAGGGTGTGTAAGAAGAGATAAGAGATAAGACTAGAAAGTCAGGATTAGGCCCATATAAAGGGACTGGCATTCATGCTAATAACTAAAAATTTTCCAGTAGGCATGGAGAACAAGTGAAAAATTTTGAAGAGGATAGCTATAGTATCTGATCTCTGTTTTGGGAGGATATGCCTGGCATGAATATGAAGGGTAGGCTATAGAGTATCTTGGTTAAAATATGCTAAGGTGAAAAATATCTGTATTCTTGAAATATGAATAATAATAGGTTACTCTACATGTAATCTTTCACTGATAATCTTTCAGAGACTTGAGTTCAACCCCAGATTCCAGCAATTATTCCAGTGCATATCTCCTGTTCCCTACTTTCTACCATGTTATTGGCACTTAGAAAGAGCTGGACTCCAGGCATTTGTCTTAGAGAGCGTGACCTAGAACTCACTGCCAGGTCATGCTTATCAAAAGCTTGTTTTTGAGAGGATAGATAGACTACTTACTCCTTATATCTCTGCAAATCATCTGAGTAGCATACCTACACTGTAGTGTTTTCTTTCCCTATCCTACTCTTTGACTCCAGTTACTCGCTTTGAATTGTGTTTTGCTTTTATGGCATTAGCCTATGGGAAGGGCAGTTGTGTCACTCTGAGGATGTGGTTGAGGACATATGTTGTTGACTGTTACACAACATCTTGCTCTGAGAACCAGCAGGAGAAATTCCTCACAGATATTAGTTCTGAGAATATTTTTGTTCTTTCTGAGCACAAGTTGGCTTGTTTTATGGACACTGAATCATTTCACTGATTGTGTTCTCCTGTTTGCTTTGGCTGCAAGGAAGCTCAGAGACACGTGTACCCCGTTCTATCTAAGCGTATATCAAAGCATTCTACCACTGAGTTACATCCCTACCCCCCTCCACTGTTTTTTATTTTACTTTATAAATTCTGAGATAGAAGCTCACCGAGTTGCTCAGGCTGGTCTTATGATTCTCCTGCCTCAGTTTCCCAAGTAGCTGAGATTACAGGTATGAACCACCACCATACCAGGCAAAATCCAAAACTTTTTGAGCATCACATTGTCATTTCAGGTTTTGGAGCATTTTAGATCTTGGACTTTCAGATTAGGAATGGTCGACCACTGTACCATTGAGCTACATCTCTAGCCCTTTTTTATTTTTTATTTTGAGACATGGTCTTGCTAAGTAGCTTAGGGCCTTGCTAAGTAGCTGAGTCTGGCCTTCAACTTGTTATCCTCTTGCCTCAGCATCCTGAGTCACTGAGATTAGCAACATGCACCTCCACTGCGCCCAGCTTTATTTTTATGTATTTATGGGACATTTGGGTATTTTCTTTTGTGAAGTACCTGAGTCCTTTGCCTATTTTTCTTTTGGGTTTACTGTATTTCTTATAATTATTCTTATTAATTTTAAGAATGTGACTTTTTGTCCAATATATATGCATTTGCAGTCATTTGTATATTTAAATATATTGCAAATATCTTCTACCTTCCTGTAACTTGTCTTTTTACTTAGCAGAAGCTCATAATGTACTTATTTTAGCAATTGATACATATGTTTCTCTTTTATGTTTAGCGCTTTTTGTGTTCTGTTTGAGAAATTTTTGCCTATTCCAAGGTCTGGAAGGTACTTTGTGTGTTTTTCTATAAGTTTTATTGTTTTATCATTTGGAATTGACTTTCAAATATGGTGTGAGATATGGATCAAGGCAAATTTTTTTCCCACTATAGATATCCAGTTAACTCTGCACCATTTATCAAAAAGACCATTATTTTCCCACTGCCCTGCAGTATTTTCTTTGTGTATTTTCTGTATATGTGTAGATGTATCTCAACTTTGTTCTGTCCCATTTCTTCTTTTACTGCTACCATAATGTCCTAATTACAGTAGTTCCAATGAAAAGTGTTCCATTGGAGCTCAGCAGAGGTTGGCTCTAGAAGCAGAAAAGGGATAAGTATAGCTGAGTGTGGTGGCACATACCTGTAATCCTAGCAATTAGGGAGATTGAGGCAAGAGGATTGCAAGTTCAAGGTCAGCCTCAGCAATTTAGCAAGACTCTCAGCAACTTAGCAAGACCCTGTCTCAAAAAAATATGTATATATGTGTGTGTGTGTGTGTGTGTGTGTGTGTGTGTGTGTCAGTGGTAAAGCACCCCTTGGTTCAATCGATCCCAGTACCAAAAAAAAGAAAAAGAAAAAAACTAAGGAAAGCAGAAATAAGGAACAAAACAGATGAGTTGTTTCCAAGTTACCTCTCTGAGTTATTGTACCCCAAATACTATATATAGGTTAAGATTAAGTTATAACTATTGACCTGTAATTCAGGGATTGTGAGGTGGTGAGTAGGGCTAATGTAGTCTTACATGTAACAACTTGTATTGAAACAGAAGGAATGATATATTTAACAAATGCCCTCATAATCTGGAAATAAGACTATGAGGATGACAATGAAGTTTGCCAAATGTCACTTTCAGTTTGTGAAAAAAAGCCTGATTTTGTTAGCCTTTACCCTTAGCATGATCTGGTCACACAGAAACATTAGTACAGGCTGGGTAGCAAAGTCAAAAGCTTTTAAGGGCTAAGTTTGTAATGAGGTTGGTGAGTTGGGTGGTGAATTCAAGAGTGAGATGTTTAAAATAATATTATTTCAGATTACTTTATTTTTTTTAATATTTATTTTTTAGTTTTAGGTGGACACAATATTTTATTTTACATTTAATTGGTGCTGAGGATCAAACCCAGTGTCTCAAGTATGCTAGGCAAGCACTGTACCACTGATCCATAACCCCAGCCCCTTAGATAATGTTTTAAAACAGCAACAACAACCTTGTTGTATTGGCCAAGCAAGAGGACAGCAGAATTTACCGTTGCACTCAGCATTTGGACATTAGTTATCCTGGGAAGCAGTTACCCTCTTATAGGATATTTGGAGAACTGATATAGTCATAGACTTAGTAAGGCAACAGAAAATGGTGTCATTACCAAGGTGCTATTACCAGAAGTAGTTTGTACTTAGTGTGTGAAATTCTACTCTTAATCCTTTTCTTCAGATTTAGAAAAGGCCAATGGCACATTCAGCATTTACTTCAAAGAATAAAATAATCATGGATTTAGGTCATTTATCTACAGAGTTTGGACATGTCTTTTGGGGCCAAAAACATAAATAAAGAAATAGGTTGTTAATTCTTCCTATTTCCCAAAGAGAAAGTTTGATTTAATCACAAAATCTCCATTCCATATTTGTAGTCTTGAAGATAGGACTGCAGCAGTCAATTCAGGGCTTTGCAAATATTGTGAATAGCTACTAGAATGATGCTCTGTTTTCAGTGTGGGCATTGTATGATACACCACTGGGGACATTTCAGTAGAGTCTGCTTACACATAACTTTTTGGAATTCAACTCAGAATCATATATGTTAGGGGATGAATAAAACTGGGAAAATCATTGTAGCAGCTAGAAGAGCCTGGCAAAAATTTTCCTTTAAAGAGGAGCATTGTTTCCTGATAATAGAGATTTTCTTATTTAGCTAGTGTTATTTCTCTTCTTTGATAAAAACAATATATATGTGCTCATTAACAAATGTAAGCACTTAATGGAACAAACTTCTCTGTTATTTTTTTGGACTATCAGATTTTTGTCAAACAATGTTAATGTGTGTTTTCCATCAAAATAAACAAGAAAAAATTCAACCAAAAATAAAATTTTGAATGAACCTTACTGATTCTTGTTTGTATCATTTAACTTTTTTATAATTCTGTCCTAGGGTCTAATGGCTATTGATTGTCCATATACTGGCATTGTCAACTATCGGCAGGTAGCTTTGTCATTTGCCCAGGATTTCCAAGAAGCTGGTGGGTCTGTCTTGACTAATTTTGAAGTAAAAGATATTGAAATGGCTAGAGAAAGCCCTCCAAGAAGTATAGATGGTAAGCCATCTTTGGTTTTTTCTTATTGAATAATTTCATTGACTTTTTCAAAAACTTGGGATTGTTTTTGTCTGGGGTAGTATAGTAGGAAGGCCACCAGGAGATAGGCTAGTAGGGTGCAGAGTGAGAGGGGGGTGCAGAAGGAACCAGGGAGAGACTGGACATAGGAGAGCCAGAACTCTTGGAGGGTTTTGTGCTGAAAGAACTAGGCACTGTTTAGACATTCTGACTAGTGCTTAAAATCTGAACTGCCACAACTGCTTATAGATAATTAGCACCCAAATACTTCTCCATCCTATAGGTTAGAGTCAGAATCTCCTGGTAATGTTTGTTAAAAATATAGACTTGGTATCACCTAGACTTATTGAAACAGACTATTCGGGGATAAGGCCTCAGAATAGGTAGCAGTTAGTGATTTTTGAACATAGCCAAGCTCTAGAATGGCAACTAAGATCGTAAGAAAACTCAGCCATTCGGAACAGCCCCACTTTAGACTGCACTTTGATTTTGTTTTGCTTTGAGGACATTATTATTTTTTTCTTTTCTTTTTACCAAATGAAAGATTTGGAAGCCCTCTATTTTCTACAGGGAAGTTTGGAGGAGAAAAAAAGTAGCGTACAGTTCTTTCTTCCTTGACAGATTTTAAAGGAGATCTAGGCCATCTAAATCATTCTCTCAGTGTTCTAAATTCTAAGATGATGAACAAAATTGTTAAAATAAGGCCATCATACATAAGTAGCTTAATAAGTCATATTCATGATACAGGTAGATTATATTAATTTTATTTGCTCTACATTTGCTTTATAAAACTTTAAGCTCCCGTGTATCTGAGAGGAAACTAAATTTTATAAATGGTTAGTTTATTATTGGAATTCTTTTGTGTCATGATAACTCTTGCTTTTCTAAACAACCCAGACCTTGCAAGGAATCGGGTAATCATCATTCAAGACACTAAGGTTTCTCATATCATAGTTCTGTAGTGATTTATGATGATGCATTGTACAACATGATTTCTAGGACTGTGGTTCATTGAAAAGCTGGGACTGTCTGTTGGAGCCAAGGTATAGGATGGTTTATAAGCATAGATTAAATTTGTTAAAATAAAACAAGCTAAAAGACATGCTTGTCAGGTATATATTGTCAAGCATGAACTAGTTTAATCTTGCTACCTGGTAAAAAGTTTCAGAATGAAAAGTAGGGCTGAGTTATGACAAAAGAAAGTTGTTTAAATTGGTTACTATTATATTTCAAGTAATGGTAGCCTCCTTTTGCTAATTCTTTTTTCTTTTTTTTCAGGGATGAAATATCCAATTATGGTAAAGAATACAAAGGTAAAGATTCTTAAAACTGATATCCACTTTCTTCTTTTTTTGTGTGTGGGCACCTTTATCACTCTGTCAACTTGTCTACATTTACTACACTCTCTACTATTTTTGAGACTTTCCTTCATTTTCACATAGTATAAAGCAAGAACTACTGAATGACACAGAGTGTTGGATTTCCTGAGTCCTCAAGGTTCAGCCAGGGGAGCTGAGTCACTCATGAGTTATAGGATTTATGGTAGGAATTAGACCTTACACAATTGTGCGAGGAAATGGGGTTCAGAAGGGAATTGGTGGATAAGAGTCTCTTCATGCATTCTGAGATGCCAACCATCCAGATCTTGAGGTGGGACTTCAAATGGGAAGCTTTTGAGATCTGTGGAAAGCTCTTTGCTCTGTGTGTATACCCAAGTAGTGGCCCAGGGCAGCTCTTAGTAGTTGGGAAATAGAGCTGGATATGGAGCTGGATTCCCTGGGCAGTGAGTGTATGTCTGTCACCACATTGGACTAGAATTTTTAGAAACTAATGACAGCCACTTTGCCTCTGCCTGCCAAGTCATATGCAGTTCCTGCTTTGGCCAGCTTTAGTTTACAAGCATGTAGAGGAGAGATTCTGTCAAACATGGTCCCCAGCTTGATCAAAGCAACATAGTATGGAATCATTGCTTATTTTCTAGTAGATGTATTTCTCCCTTGGAAACTCAGACTTTTAAATCATGAGAGCTACAGATTAAAGAGATAGAGAGCAGCAAACTGACTGGTAAATTATTGAGGTAATAGTAATGAGCTACTCCCATTTCCACCTCTTGATTTTTGACCTGTGACTCTGGCTATGGGAGAAACAATGCTATATTTTAGTCAGAGTACATTTAGCATCTTGGAGGACATTGCTCCAGCCCTCTCAAGTATTGCTGTTATTTAATCTTCAAAAGCCCATCCCACTTGTTGCTACCCATTGGCTGTAGGATGATGGGAAAATGGCAAAATGAATAAATTCCATGAGCATAAGCTGATTGCTACACTTCATTTACTGCAAAATAATTTCATTGAATTAGAAGCAATGTTTCTGTGTAAATAAAATGATGGTGGTCCTATAAGTTCATAGATGGTGGTTTCCGCAGAAGAATTGCAGTAGGGAAGACAAATATATATACAGAGTGAGTATATATTTCAGCAAAAACTACATTCTGCCTTTTCTATGGGGGAAGTGGTTCAGGAACCCCATCAGGTATTCCATTGATCTCTGTAGACAGACTGTAGACAGATCAGCCTTTGTGAATAAGTCCATTTTTATCTTTCCAGTTTTATTGAGTTTTAATTGACAAGTAGAGTTATATATATTTAATATATACAATGTGTTGATTTGATGTATGTTTATGATATGAAATGATGACTACAGTGAAGTTTGTTAACATTTATTACCTCACAAAATTACCGTTTGTGTGTTATGAAGACACTTAAGATGTGTTATCTTGGGGTTGGGGTAGAGTGCTTGCCTAGCATGAGTGAGTCACTTGGGTTTGAGCCGCAACACCACATAAAACAGATAAACAAATAAAATAAAGGTATTGTGTTCATCTACAACTAAAAAAAATGTTTTAAAAGATCTGTTATCTTAACCAAATTTCAAATATGCCATACAAGTATTATTAACTATAGTCATCCTGCTGTACATTAGATCTCCAACACTTATTCATCTTATATCTGAAAGTTTATATCTTTTGACAAATATCTCCTCATTCCCACCCACTCCCTACTGCTTATCCATAGCAACCATAATTCTACTTTGTTGCTGTGAATTCCCTTTTTTAGATTTCACATATAAGTGATATCATACAGTATTTGTCTTTCATCATCTGACTTATTTTCACTTAGCACAATATCGTTCAGACTCATCCATGATATCAGAGATGGACGGATTTCCTTCTTACCTCTTTGTCTGTTAATGGATACTTAGGTTGTTTCCATGTCTTGGCTGTTTCGAATATGCTATAATAAATATGAGAATAAAGATGTTTCTTCAACTTCTTTACCCTTTGAGCTTTTTTGGAATGTTCTATTCACATATATTTTCTTCTAAGCTCCTTTTTCTGACCATCCAGCCAAACCATTAGTTATTGCACATGAAGCAGCATAGATCCATATATCTGGCCATCTCTCCTAGATAAATGGTGCTAGAATGTTCTACAGAACCATTTGTAAATCATATCTGTAGTTTTTCTTGTTTGATCAACTGGTCATAGTGTACTCTCCATGTGGCTATCGGTGCAGGTTGAGAGGAAGAAGGAAATTTAGTGGGAGTAGGCATTGCAAACCACTTGCCTCTGTAACTTATATGTGCCTTCAGGACCTACAGTCCTGATCTTCTATAGTATACTTCCTCTTGATGAAAGGAGGCTACTGTACACACCCAGGTTTGTGGATTGGTGAGTCAGATAGCATCCAATTAATAATGGGTAGTTGGCATGGTAACTTAATGACCTGTGGTCAAGTGTTTAGTCAAAACCAAAAGCACTTTCTCAAGAAGGATTATTATCTATAGAGGATGGTGGAACTTTTCTGTGAAAATCCTAGAGTTTTGTATGATTTTTTTATGATTTGGGTATGCCAAAGGCTTTGTAAAACATCACTGTCTGTTAACACACTTCAGTTACTATTAGACCTGCTGGATCAGGTAGCCCAAGTGGCAGAACAACCAGTGTTTCCATTCAAAGAAGTATTGTAAATCTGTTTATGTGCTTGCCCTTATTTTTGGAGATTTTTCACAAGAGTTTAGAATCATGTAATGGAAAACACGTAGAGGTCTATGGGATATCAGTGGTTATATATTTTACTCAGAGTTACTATAGTTGTTGCCTTTTAGGGGGTCTGGGGAGGTTATTGGGGGTAGAACCCAGGGGTACTCTGCCACTGAGTTATATCACAGGTCCTCTTTATTCTTTATTTTGAGACATAGTCTTGCTAAGTTGCCCAGATGGCCTTGAACTTGTACTCTTCCTGCCTCAGACTTCCACATGGCTGGGATTATAGGCACGTGCCACTATCCCTGCTTGTTGCTTTTTTTAAAATTTATTTTTTAGTTATAGTTGGACACAATACCTTTATTTTATTTGTTTATATGTGGTACTAAGGATCAAACCCAGGCCCTTACACTGCTAGGCAAACACTTTACTGGTGAGCCACAACCCCAGTCCCCTTGCTTGTTGCTTTTTATCTTGGCCTTTTCCTGTAGTTTTGTTTGGGGGTTCAAATTCAAGTTTTTGAGTTTACCTATCAGGTTAAACAAATGTACTTCATGAAAGGTTAAAAAAAATTTTAAACATTTAAAATAAACTTTTGGAGAGAGGCAAATTAAGAATTTATACATTAGAGGGGCTGGGGTTGTATTTCCAGTTAGAGTGTTTGCCTAGCACATGTGAGTCACTGGGTTTGATCTTCAGCACCACATAAAAATAAATGAATAAATAAATAAATAAGTGTATTGTGTCCATCTACAACTAAAATATTTTTTAAAAGAATTTATACATTAGATAGGAAACCGTCTTTACCTAAATTTCATTATGGAAGTGAAATTAATATTTTACCAAATTTAATTATTGTTTCATCTACAGCATAACATGATTTCAGAGACTTACCATTTTTAATCATTTCTTTATTTGGAACTGTTGCCTGAGTTTTTAAAAATAGAACTATTGCATGCTGGTACCATCTTAAGCATTTTTCTGTTATCTATATATTTATCATAAGATTTATCTACATTTTATGTTCCCAGAACATAAAAATTGCTGACTTTTAAGTATGAACCGCTAGATTCGTATCACACAAAAGTATTTCCTGTACTTCTGGTATATAACTCTAGATGAACAGGAAAGATATTAACCTTGAGATCCTCCTGCCTTAGCCTATTTAAAAGGAATCATTTTGTTGTTGTTGTCATTGATGTAGCCCTTTTGACTTCAGGGATCTCAAAACTATCATGATTTAGTCTAGCTAATTTGAATTCAGTATAGAGAAATTTCATCTGATTTTTCTTAAAAAATATGACTTATATAATTCTTGAAAAGAGGCTTACTTTTCTAGCAAGGGGGAAAATAGGACACATATAGAGTAAAAAATATAGTTCAATAAAATAAGGCTGAAACAGATGATGGCAAAAAAGAAAATGTTGAGATGAGAACTCTGAGGCTTCAGAAATAAGTCATCTGGGAATAAGAGCAAGAAGTTACCAGGAGCAAGTAGGTGGGCATGATGGTATGTGTCCATAGTCCCAGCTACTTGGAAGACTGAGGTAGGAAGAATAATTTGAGCCTAGGAGTTTGAGACTAGCCTAGGCAACATAGTAAGACCCCATCTCAAAAGAAGAATGAGAAGGAGAAAAGGAAGAGGAAGAGGAAGACAAGGAGGAGGGGGAGGGGGAAGAGAAGGAAAGGAAAGAACCCAGATGACAATCACAAAATAAAATTTGTGGAAAAATTATAACAGTCCAAGATTAGCATTCTCCTAATACTTAAAACAAACCTTGGGTGTAGAGTAAATGGCTCCTTGTAAATGAGAATAGAGTTGATGATATTTCTAGAGTAGCCTCAGATTGAAAAATAGATCCTGATCAGGAAGGACAAAGTGGTTGGAGGGTAGTTAGAGTTGAAATTGAACAGGATTATTGAGTGTGGAGCAACCCAAGACTAACAAAGCTATTACTCAGGACTAGAGAAGTACCAGATGTTGTGATGCACCCCTGTAGTCCCAGCCATTTGGGAGGCTGAGACAGAGAATCGTACATTTGAGGCCAGCCTCAGTAATTTAGGGAGAACTGTGTCAAAAAAAAAAAAAAAAAAGAGAGAGAGAGAAGAAAAACGAGGTTGGGGGTGCGTGCTGGAGGGTAGAGAATCTGTCTGAAATACAGATGTGAAAGTCAGAACTAAATGAAGTTTGCTTCTTCCTGCAGCAAAAAATTGTGAAATTCCATCCTAGGTCCTAGTAGAATAGGTGTGTGTATGTGAGCATGCATGTGGAGCTTAAGTATCTTTGCTGGGTCAGCCATTCTTGTCTCTAATATAAAGTATAAAATTTAAGGTGATCTTCTCTTGTATGCCACTATCCTAAGTTTCTAGGTTGTCGCCTCAATGCTGAAGAGTTTATTTTGCTGACACATTTCCTCTTTTTGAAAAAGCTGGGTGCAGTGGCACAAACCTGTAACCTCAGCTGCTCAGAAGGCTGGGGTGGGGGGATTGAAGTTCAAGGACAACTTCGGCAATTTAGCAAGAACCTGTCTGAAAAATTTTTTTTCTTAATATTTTTTGTTGTCAATGGACCTTTATTTTATTTATTTACATGTGGTGCTGAGAATCAAACCCAGTGCCTCACACGTGCTAGGCAAGTGCTCTCCCACTGAGCCACCGCCCCAGCCCCTCAAAAAAAATTTTTTTAAAAACTCATTTCTATAACTTTACTTTTTTTCTATCACGTGTCTTTCCTTTTTTGACCCATTCTTCTCCCTCTTTATACAGATACATTATTTTTAAAAAAATAATGCTGTATTTTTATTAACATGTATTAATTATACCTAGTGATGGATTCAGTGTGATATTTCTGCACATGCATATATCATATACGGATCACATCTAACCTCCACGTATCCAGTATCCCCAACCTCTATTAATCACTCTTCTACATTCAGGTCAACCTTTCTTTTAAGCTTCCACACACAGAAAGACAAGTACCACCTGTTCTCTCTCATATATGGAAGCTAATCATTCTCTTTTATTTTGCACTAGGGAGAGGAAATTCAATGTCAGTATGTTGTGACATGTGCAGGACTTCACTCAGATCGTATTTCAGAGTTAAGTGGCTGCAATCCTGATCCTCAAATTGTACCATTCCGGGGAGATTACCTGCTCTTGAAGCCAGAAAAATGCTATCTTGTAAAAGGAAATATTTATCCGGTGGGTAATGAAATGTTTTCTGACTTCTTAACTCTTCTCAAGTTGGTTATAAGCATAAAAAACATGAAAACTTTTATCTGTTTCAAAAGTAAGGAGGAGGTTTGGAGGGCCATTTATGCAGGCATTTCCTCTGTTGGCTCTTGTGGTTAAACCCCTAAATATTAATTCTAATATCTTGATCATTAAGTGGTAATTAATTGCCCACAGGTACACATCTCCATAAGGCATGAATGTATCATAGGCAGTGTATCAAAAAGGAACCAGATTCTTCCTCCTCTCTGGTGGAGGACTAATAATAAGAGAACTTTCCCTTACAGAAATCCCAGATACCCAACTGTCTTTCTCAGTTTATTGTCTATAGGTACATAAAAGGGATATGGCTACTCTGAAGTTCTGGGAACAGAACACAGAATCGTTTAAATAAAAGGCTCATTTTTCTGTCTCAGACTAAACTGGAAATGAATGAATACCTTAAAGTATGAGGTTGAAGCAGATGAAATTGATTCAACTAATATTTAGATATTTGATTTTTTTACTTGGTTTTTTTTGCCATGCCAAAGCACCAAATTCATCTGCTTCAACATTAAATATTCCCACTTGACAAAAGTCTGTGATATGAATGTTAGTGTTTTTTTTTTTTTTTTCCCCTGGTTTTATTTGCTAGTCACAGGTATCCCTAGTTCTGGAGAGAAGTGATAATCGAAGGAAGAGAATGGGATAGCATGTGTTAATGTCAATAGCATCAGTGTTTCCTGGATGGCATTTCTAAGCAGAAGCACGGCAATAGAAAAGCATATCAGAATATAGTTCATAATGCAAATTAAATGCATAGAAGAAAGTGTCTTATATTACTAATCAGATGTTTATAGCTATAATAAAATGGAATGTGAAATGGGGCTAACCATTCTTTGCTGTGTTGAATCTATAGGTTCCGGATAGCCGCTTTCCTTTCCTAGGAGTTCACTTCACACCAAGGATGGACGGGAATATTTGGCTAGGGCCTAATGCAGTTCTTGCCTTTAAACGGGAAGGATACAGACCCTTTGACTTCAGTGCCAGAGATGCTAAGGATTTAATTGCCAATAGGTAACAACTTTAAAAAACAATGTTTTAAATTCTGAGTATATTAGCTGCATACCTGTAATCCATGCTTTACTTAAGAGACTGAAGCAGGAGGATGGCAAAGTCAGAGCCAACCTGGGCGATTTAACGAGACCCTGTCTCAAAATAAAATTTAAAAAATGGGCTGGGAATGTAATTCATGCTTGTCTAACATGCATGAAGCCCTAGGTCCAGTCCCCAGTACTACAAACAACAAACAAAAGGAAGGTACGACCAAGAGCCATTTTACACCAAATTTTATATTGTTAACCTTCTAGTTGATTTTTTTTTTTTTTTTTTTTGAGAGGGGGTGCCAGGTATTGAACTCAGGGTTGCTCAACCACTGAACCACATCCCCAGCCCTATTGAGACAGGGTCTCATTGAGTTGCTTAGCACCTCGCTTTTGCTGAGGTTGGCTTTGAACTTTCGGACCCTCCTGCCTTAGCCTCCTGAGCCACTGGGATTATAGGCATAAGCCACCGCGCCCCGCTGTCAGTTGATTTTGAAAGGGAATAAAAGAAAAGGTTCTGTCAAAATCAGTAGATGACTTCCTTTGATAATAACATCTTAAGCTAGTCACCATTATTTTGTAAGCCACTAGGAAATTTGCTGATGTCCAAAGTGTTCCTTTTTGTGGAAAACTGGCAGAACTATTGTGTTGACCTAAAATGCAGATTTTTTTATTATTGTAAGAAACACCTTCATGAGGTATTTTGTTTGGTCTTTATAGCAGAGTTCTCTCCAGAGGATTTCATATCCAAATCACTAGAAAGCATTTTGAACCGTACCTGGATCTCACCCTCCACAGATTTTGAAACAGAGGGTTAGGATGGGGATTCTCTTATAAATACATTGTAAAAATACGTTGCCTATGCATGCTGAACATACACAAGCTCTACAGAGTCTGTCTTGAGGATCCTTTCTATAGTTAGTGTCTTGCTCTAATCATTACTAGAGTATCTTAATGATTAAAATAGGATAGATGTCTCACTTGTTTAATGCCCTGATTTAAAGACCTGCTAATGCCTTTTGGGTGTGTTGAAAGCATATGACATTTGCATTAGAAAGCCTTGATGTTGGCAGCCTTTGTAGACTCCTGGTTTGAAACCAGTACCCCGTGGGAATTTGAGTTTGGAAGATGTTTCCCTCTTCAGTTGATGAAGTTTCCTCCTTAAATTGACCCAAAGTTGATTTTAAAATGTAGTTTTCCTGATTTTGCCTAGATTTCTAGTGATGCCATACCCCCCACCCCACCCCAAAATCTCATAATTTTAATGGTGATTTATAATAATAAAGAATTCCTTGTTTCTCCTAAAGCGTTTTTTCCTTTACTTTCAGTGGCCTGATTAAACTGATCTCCCAGAATCTCTCCTATGGAGTTAGTGAAATGTATAAAGCCTGCTTTCTGAGTGCAACAGTGAAGCACCTTCAAAAATTCATCCCTGAAATTAATATCACTGATATACTTAGGTAAGGAAAAGTGACAAGGATTGTGAATCTAGTCCTGACCTTGGTGAGCTTGAGAGGTAGGTCTGACCTGGTGAGTAGTAAGCATACTTAACAGAGTCAATGTGTTCACTGCATCTTTGTGTGCTCTCTTTCCCAACAAGTTGCCAAATTCTTTTTGAAGTTTGTGTATTGGGCATGGCTCCATCATGGCCCTTAGTGCTGGTCCATTTATAATTGTCTAGGCCTCTACAACTCTAAACTGAAATCTCCATCACAGCTTTATTTTGATGCCACCTCAGCCTTTGTGTCTAACTATCACTCAGGATAAAACATCTTTCCTGGATTTTGAAAAAATTGCCCTGGATACTTGCTCTTATGATTCTGAAGCCTTCTGGCTTAAATTCTGTATAAAATAATTGATCACATATTAAGTAATTAGGCAATAAATGCATTAAAACTTTATATTTTGATCAATTCTTAAAACCTTTTAGATTCATTCTTCTAGACTTGGCATCTTACCTTGCTTTTGTTTTTTCATGGCTCTTCCTATACACAGGGACTCTACTTAACAGTACAAAAGAAGGAAGAAGCCGTGTGGTAACCATCAAAGTTTTTGCTATAGGGGTTTAGGTAAAATAAGGGACACACATGTATACTTTTTTTGTTGTTGTTGTTGTTGTTAGATAAAAGACTTCTTGATCTGTCAGTTATCCTAAATACTACCTAAGCACATTATTTTTTTCTTCTTTGGTGATATTTTTAGTGTTCAGCTTTTTCCCTGAGCAAGCCATTTGTTAGCCCTTATCAGCAAGGGTACTTGGAGGTAGTCACCCTTATTTACAATCTGTCCTTCCACGACTTTCCAGAACACCAAATGTCTACCTCTTTTTTAGCAGCTGCTGAACTAGCCTGGTATAAAATGTCAGCTAACTTGACTGTGTATCTGGGAAGAGAACAATAATCATGTCAGCTGTCTCCCATAGGGGATAGTCCTGGTCTAAATCTGACTCTAATGTATCATTCTGAGACCAACCTCTTTGAATCCTTAAAACTATTAAAACCCAGCTAATGTTTTTATTCTTATCTCCTTTACCCTCTACTTACCTTCTGAAATGGAAGGGATAAAAATATCTGGGCTTTATTTTTTTGTGCTTACTAATAAAACCTTTTATGTCTTTGGTGGTTGCTTTAGTAGATCTGTAATGTTTTTTGTCTAAAAACAGACTGATCAAATCTGGTTTCTGTTACTGCTATTAATATTCTTGAAAAACACACTAGGTGGGCACAGTAGATTCTATGTAGAAGCAGTTGCAGTGAATTCACTATCCATATTCAATTACCACCCTTTCATAGATGCCTGAGGCAAACACATTAGGTCAGTGGATTTCATGTAGTAGAGCTGGACTTGAGGTTTATGGGTATTAATGACTCCTGTCTCTGAGTATAAGGGTGTGAATTTCAGTTAACAGCTTCATTGGCATGAAATAGAAAAGAGCACACAGCACTGTAGGCAGGTGCATTTGGGGACAAATTCAACTCAACCACAGATGAGTTCCTCTTTAGAGACAGATGCTGAACATATACAGCAATTCCTTTGTTCCTTCTTTTGATTCCTCTAGCTATCAAATGCAGGAAATTATCAATAACAAAAAGAAAGTTGAAGAAGATATGCTTGATATTACTTATACAATATTTAAAACAAGCATAACAATACATATATTGGTTATGGATTATACATGTAATATAAAAATAAAAACAATACTTCAAAAGAGTAGGTGGCTTATCTCTGGGGAGGAAAGGAACAGAATCCTGAGAGTACCATAGGGACTTCTGTCATATCTGTAATGCTTTAGTTCTTAAGTTTATTGGT
This sequence comes from Marmota marmota marmota, assembly GCF_001458135.2. Taxonomy (NCBI): domain Eukaryota; kingdom Metazoa; phylum Chordata; class Mammalia; order Rodentia; family Sciuridae; genus Marmota; species Marmota marmota. Next base: position 10,979,185 of record NW_025999900.1, read on the forward strand.
AAGAAAATGAGTGTCCACTATGTTATTCTCTAGACCTTGTTATATGCCTGAATATTTCATGCTATATTAAATAATAATAAGATCAATAAACTTTTCTATCGTTTGAAGAGCAAGTTCTGCCTTATTGTATTCATCTTACAATACAATGTATCAAAACCATAAATTCCCTATTAGTATTGTGTCATGAATATCAGTCAGTTTTAAATAGTAAAAGCTAACAGAAGCAACACTTAGAGTGAAGTGTGTTGCCAGAGATTATGTCCTTAAGTTTCAGTCACCACCAAACAGCATTTATCGTGACCTTTCATGGCCTAGCCAGAGCACTTAGGTAATAATTTACTGGTGCATATTAGACTGAAATTTAAAGTTATTCTCAGGCAATTATGCATGAGGTATACAAACTTCTCATTGTTAAATGATGACCTGTCTCTCAGGCTTTTAATTTTAGCTGTAAACTCCTTTAATTCATTCTATGATTAATTTTTGTTAATCTAACAGTAGTTTATATCTGTTAGCACTGTAAGGATATAAAAAATAAAGACATGTATACCATGCTCCTCCATTTTCCCCACATATAATTTTGGAAACTTTCTTATTGGGGAACTCAAGAGTGAATTTTCAAAGAAGATTACTTTTTATCATTCGTGATAACTAGATTATACTATGTCATTGTGAAGCACAAAGGCAAAAACATTTGTACAGTAAAGTTATTATGATGTAAGATGAGTTTCTCAATCTTGATATATTGACATTTGGGGCCAAATCATTATTTGTTGTAGGGGATCTTTCAGTTCCTTAGAAGATACTTAACAACATTCTGGCCTCTGTCCATTCCCAAAAATAGACACAATCAAAAATGTCTCCAGACATTGCCAGTGTCTCCTGGGAGAAAAATACTCCTTGGTTGAGAACCACTAGTCTAGAGAATTTGGTAATCCTCACCCTATAAAATACTAAGAGAAAATAGAATAAACATCTTCAAAATATGTATACCTGAGAATGTAGGAAAGGAAGAGTAGCTCAGGACCAAAAACAAGGAAGAAATTGAAAACTCCTGTACTGAGTTGGTATTTAAAGGAGTTGATGCTGACCTGGAAAGGTAGGGAAGATTTGCTGATCTTAATAACTGAAGGGCTTGATTTATATTTTTTATATTTTTAATTGATATATGATTCACATGCAATAAAATATGAAGATTTTAAGTTCTCAATAAATTTTTATAATAGTATAACTTATGTATCTATCACCCAAAACAAGATATGGAACATTAGAGACTTGTATTTTAATTGCTACTCAAGTGCTATAAAGGTGCCTTTTTGTTGTTGTTTTTTTAATTTTATTTTTTAGGTGTAGATGGACACAACACAATGCCTTTATTTTTTATGTGGTGCTGAGGATCGAACCCGGTTCCCGCCTGTGCTAGGCGAGTGCTCTACCGATGAGTCACAATCCCAGCTCCCTGTTGTTTTTCTTTTTTGGTACTTAAGATTGAACCCAGAAGGGCTTTACCACTGAGCCACATTTCCAGCCCTTTTTATTTTTATTTTTTTTTATTTTGAGATAGTGCCTCACAAATTTGCTTAGGGCCTCACTGTTGCTAAAACTGGCCTTGAACTTGTGATCCTTCTGTCTCAGCCTCCCATGTGGCTGGGATTATAGGTATGTGCCATAATGCCTGGCTAAGCTAGGAGCTCTTGAAGGACCACATTCTTAGTGAGAAGGAACTAGGAAAAAATTATTTCCCTTGGCACCAAAGTGTTAAGGGATTTTGTCTGTCTTGGTTTTTGGAATGGAAAGTAGCAGTATATCACTAACTTTGTTCAGGAATCATAAACTGAGAAATTAACTTAAAAAGTGGACCCAGACTTGTTCACATTCTACTTCACTCCCCCACCTTCCAACACAGTATAACAATATAATTTAGTCAGTTTCATTTACACTACCTCCCCTGTCTCTCTCCTCCTCCTCTTTCCTGGTCCCCTCCTCTATCCTATTGGTCTCCTTCTGTTTCGAGAGGTCCAACATCTTTTTTTTTTTTCTCCACTCTTTTTCTCCCTAGCTTCCACATATGAGAGAAAACTTATACAACCCTTTACTTTCTGAGTTTGACTTTCTCAATTTAAGTTTTTATGGTTGTTCTACATACATCTGGGATGATGGGATAAAATGTGCTAAAAAACTGACTGATATGCTCATGACACAATACTGATAGGGAATTTATGGTTTTAATGCATTGGATTGCAAGATTAATAAAACAAGCAGAACTTGGGTTTCAAGCTATAGAAATCCATTGATCTTATTATTTAATAGATGTGCTAGGGAAATGCTTATTGAAAGATGGGTACTACATTTATTTCAGATAAGATAAATATACTTTAAGGCAAAAATATTGTTAGAAATTAAAATATTAATGATATATAAAGAAAATGTATAGAAATAATATTATTAGAAATAAACTTGTGCATATAACAGCATAGCTATGAAATTCAGAGGAAAAACCTGACATAATTGCAACAGAAATCAACTGTATTATTAGGTAATTTTAAGATGTATCTGTTAATAAAAGAATAATTAAGTATATAAAATATTAGACCATTTGAATATAGAACATAGAACATTTACAAAAGCTCAAAATGTTCTAAACCCTAAATCAGATTCTCAACAAAATTCAAAAATTGGGCATAGAGGGCTGGGATTGCTGAGTGGTATGGTGCCTATCTAGCATATGCAGGGCTCTGGGTTCAATCCTTAACACTGGGGGGGTGGAGTATGCATAGAAAAACAATGTTCTTGTCACAATCTAGTTAGGAACAAAAATACATTCCTTGATCAAGAGGGAGGGAGGAAAGGAGAGTAAGGGAAGTACTGGAGAATGAAATCTACCAAATTATGCTATGTCCATGTACAAATATACCACAATGAATCCTGCCTACATATATAATTGTAATACACTGATTAAAATGAAAATAAAGAAGGGAAATCAGAGTAGAGCAAGCAGCTTAGGGAGAGGGAGGAGGGAAGAAAAGGGGAAGTATGGGGGAATGAGATTGATCAAATTATGTTATGTGCATCTTGGCATAATGAATTCAACTATTAAATATAATGCACCAATAAAAAAGAAAAACAATAAAATAAATATTTAAAGCAAAAAAAAAACATAAACAAATGCCATTCCTACATGTATGGAAATTACTTTGGAATTGTTTATTTTATTTTCCTCTATCACCACTTCTAATTTAAACATACTAATGTGGACTTGTATTTAAAAATACAAGTCAGTATTAGCAGTAGGTCCCATCATGAGCGTTATAAAACTCTAGATTATCCTATTTGGGACTGGCCAGATATGTCAGTTATTATCTTTCATAGCTGTTTCCCCCACCCAAAGTATAATGCCTGCCATGTGACAATAATGTAATACAGGACTTTTCAGATGAATGAATGTAATTATAGATTCCCCTATTGTTTCTGGACATGCATAAGTATTTAGGATATACTTTCTCATTAAATTTAGCTAGAAATGTAGCAAAATACATAGAGATAGCAGTAAGTTAATTGTAGCTGGATTTACAGATTAATTTGTTAAATCATTTTTTTTCAGTTGTTAAAATAGTATTAAAAGAATCAGAACTTAAAACTTTCAGTTTCTAGCTTTACTGAATACCTACTATGTATAAGACACAATCTAGTCATGGAGGGAGAGGTAAGGTATTGTACAAGACACTGTGCATACTCTCAAAGACATGGATTTCAAGTTATCTCAAGCCAAAGGGTTCAGTGGGGAAAGCCTATATATAATCCTGCAAAGAAAAACTAAGTCAGATCTTAGTAAAGCAGTGTTTTATCTGAGTGCGGTGGTTCATGACTATAATTCTAGCATTTCAAGAGATTGAGGCAAGAGAATCACAAGTTTGCAATTTAGCAAGACCTTGTCTCAAAACAAAAAGAGGTATGGGTATAGCTCAATGGTAGAGCACTACTGGGCTAAATCCCCAGTACTACAAAGAAAGAAGGAAAGAAAAAGAAGAAAAACAATATTTTATTTTCAGTTTGAACTATAGATTTTGAACACTTAGGCAAGAGGATGGGGAACATTGAGGACACAATACATGTTTATAAGAGAAATAAGTGCAGACACATTTTTAACTTGTGATTAATCAGTATTAACTTCAACATACTTATAAGGAGCAAGAGGAATGTACTGATTAAACCTCTACAGAAGAAAGTCATTTTACACTAACACCGAACATCAGCATCTGGTCAACATACTGATCTTCTGCCAGACACAAGGAAAAGGTCAGAGATATTCAAACAGAGATATTCTTAATTGCAACAGTAGTGTTTTCTAAGAAAAAAGGGGAGGGGCACTGGTGTGGGGTGTGTGTGTGTGTGTGTGTGTGTGTGTGTGTTACTGAGGTTGGAACCCAGGGCTTCACATATATTAGGCAAGTGCTCTACCACTGAGCGATATCCCTTTTTAAAAATTTTCATTTTGAGATAGGGTCTCACTAAATTGCCCTGACTTGCCTTGAACTTGCAATCCTCCTGCCTCAGCCTCCTGAGTAGCTAGGATTGTAGGTGTTTGTCACCACACCCAGCTGAGAAATGTTGCTTTGATGAGTTGAGATGAATTATAAATAAAGACTTGCAGGATGGACCAGAAACTAACTGATAGACTGATAGGTATCCTTACCTTTAGAAATGTCAGCATTCAGGGCCATTCTTTTTGTGTTCTAAAATATCAGATTCTTAACTTGAGAATTTTTCCCACTCAAGAATTTCCTATCCAAATTCTCTAGGATTTCATTAGGGCAAATTACTTACCTTAATCATAGTATCTTTTACACTTGTGATTCTTATATACTTCACTATAAATGCACAGCATACCTGTGTGACTTCAGGCAAGGAACTTAATCTTTCTGTTTCTTGGCTGTTAAATATAAACTGCATCAGCTTTCTTAGAGTTGTAAGGATAAATAAGATAACTCCTAGCACAAGATAAACACTTAGTAAATAATAGCTATTATTATTGTTATCTCTCTTCAGGCAGGTTTAGGTCTAACTCTCCTATCATTTTGTCTATCTTCCTCAAGTACTTATCTGAGTACTTATCCCAGAATCAGTAAAAAATATTTCACATTGTTGCCTAATTTCTTGAGTCTTGGTGGTGTAAGATAGCCTTTTCACACTGAGTTTCTTTGAGCAGTTTCAAAGGAGGTGCTTTATGACTCTAAAAACATTAAGTATTTTAAACAGAAATCTGTGAACTCAAATGATATAAAACAGGATTTTAGGTAGTAAAGACTCACTGAATTAACATGCTGCTGAATTCATTCATTTTTTGCTTTTCCTATCATTTTTTTAGTTAATTGGGTATCTTGATATTGAAGGTTAGATTGCTAAAAATAAAAAAAACTATAAATGAGAATTTGTTACCATTTAATTTTTCCTCCATAAATTTTAATAGTGTCCTATTAAGACAAAATACAGAAAAAAGGATAAGGAATGCAAGTGAAACACATAATTCCTGTTTTCATTGCTTTGTATTAACCAAAAGAGCCTTATTGTTGTCATTGATTGATTTTTATAACAAATTCATTTTATAAATTTAAATAAAAATAAATCTATTCTAATTAAATGTGAATTTATCTGCTCCTTTAGGAAAGAACAGATGTTTATAAGGAACTTACCTATGTGTGCATATATTTGATAAACATTTGTTGCGTTGCCAGGTAATAGGCATTATGCTATAGGTTAGGACATAGGTTTGCCAGACTCTTGATGACAGTCTTTGGCTAAACATAAACCTATTTGGGTTTTCATATAATTGTACATTTAGAAGACTTTATTGCTTTAAAAATACTTTGTAAACCACTGTAAACCACTAACTTAGAAAGTGTCCTATCTCTATGAGTCAATTGATTACTACTTTTTTGTTTTTGCAGAGGTCCAGCTGGAGTAAGAGCCCAAGCTCTGGATAGAGATGGAAATCTGGTAGATGATTTTGTATTTGATGGAGGAGTTGGGGATATTGGAAGTCGCATTCTTCATGTGAGAAATGCTCCTTCCCCTGCTGCCACTTCCTCCCTTGCAATTTCTGGAATGATTGCAGATGAAGTGCAGCAACGGTTTGAATTGTAAATAATGGAAGGGGTTGGGTATGCATTATAACCTCCATATCAGCAACAAGAATGTATTAATTGTGTTCTTTAATTGTAATTTAAGAAAAAGATTTTAAACCAGGATGGTGGCACATGCCTGTAATCCTAGTGACTTGAGAGGTGCCAGGAGAATTGCAAATTTGAGGCCAGCCTAGGATACTTAGCAAGATCCTGATTGCAAAAAAAAGCTAAGTAAGTACAAAATAAGCAGGACTCCGGAGATGGCTCAGTGGTAGAGCACCCTCGTAGGTTCAATCTCAGTACTGGGGGAAAAAAAAAAAGAAAGAAATGGTTTTAAAGTCACCCTTTTAGATTAAAAACCCCACTGAATCATCAAAATTGTATAACAGAAATAAGAATTTTAAAAAATTAAATTTCATGCTCTTTGTGAATGAAAAAGCAAGGTGAAGTTTTATCTGTCTTGAATCCCTGACTTTGTTAATGATCTATCCTTAACTTTCAAGAGAAGACTTGACTCTTTTAGAATTTTGGGGAGGAGCTGGCAAGTAGTCTCCAGCTACTTGGGATGATGAGATGGAGAGGATCACTTAAGCCCAGGCTGATAAGTTGTTACTAGCCTGGGCAAAATGGTGAAAGCTCACCTCATTAAAAAAAAAAAGAAGAAGAAGAAGAAAAGAATCTTTTGGTAAAGGTGAAATAAAAAGTTGATTATTCCTTGAAATCAATTTTTTGGCTTTAATAAGCTGTTTTGTCTCTCATAGAAGAAAAATCTAGTATAGTGTATTGTATGTTGCAAACGTTCTTTTAATTCTGAAGAGTCATAGAAGAGCTGACATAACTTAGAGCAACAATTTTATATTTGAAAGTTAAAAATTTTTAATTTCAAGAAAATACATTATATTTCACATTTCTAAGTAGTTTAAAACAAAACTTTTATTATTTCTAATCTCTTTATACATCTCTATAACATGTGATATTGGTATCACTAAATTCACACAGCTGTATATCATATGTGATTATTGCTACAGTCTTCTGTGGTTGAGAGACTAAAAGCACCTAGAACTGATAGTTTTTTACAAGAGCATTTTAGAATCCTGACACTGATGTATAGAACTCTATAATTTTAAACAATTATTTATCTCATACCTCTGTCCTAATATTTTCAAAATGTTGGCCAAGATCACTCATGTTCATACCTATTTGGTTTTTCAGGGCTCCTATAAACTTTTATGAGGACATTTCTCCATTTTTGATGAATATCTAACTTTGAGGCATTCACTTTTGTAAACCGCGAAAGTGCCTTACGTTCATGTGTACATCATGACTATGTTAAATCAGTGGCCAGTGCCATTCTGTATACTGTATATACGTGTGTGGTTTATCTGATTGAATGTTTCTTGCAGTTGAGAATGTTGTCAAATAGAAATGTAAGTGAAAAACGTGGCAACCTGACTGGAGATACAGAACCACAATTTAGGTGAGACATTTTTCAATCTATTCTCTCACATGTGCTCCCTCAGGACTAATCTTCCACGTTTCATTTTTCTTACCTCTTATCTCTCCAAAACTGTTTGATGGATGAGTAGAAAGGATGTGCATGTTGGTTGATAGGAAAAACTTTTCTGTTTTCTTCCTTTTTTCTTCACTTCAGCCTTGGTGATTACATTGACCAAGCTACCTCATCCATTAATTTGAAAGAATACTCATCATCAACTCCAGTTCAAGAAGCAGCTCATCCTAGGTAAATAGATTAGGCAATTATTGAGCAGTGGGGATGAGCATATTGAGAACATTCAGAAGTCACTGACAGAAGAAACAAGCCCCAATGGATCATTACAACAACTGATTCCTTCGAGAAATGCAGCACACAGGATGTTTTTCTGTTCTTACAAGACTACTAAGACGTGGAAAATATTACAGTTCTCTATTTCATCAGCAGTAAGATTGCATACACACTACGCTGTGGAAAAGACTAAAATTACAAAAGTAACTGTCCTAATGGACGCAATCCTCATTCCATTGGGGTCTGTACTATACCCCCAAAAATGTAAGCAGGAAATTTATTGAAAAAATTTTTGAACATGTAGGTTATTCTGTTTGTAGCATTGAATATTATGTCAATAGGGTTTTATTGTTAAATACTTATATAATATTTAAGGGTTTTGTTTCTGAGAGAAGAAAATGTATATTAGTATTAAAATATTTTAATGAGCCTTGGTGTTGTGAACATATTTTTTAGTTCCATAAAAACTTTTACTCAAATAAATATTCTGTGTGTAAAACTTAAAACTGTCATAGCTTTAGATAAGCCAATCTTTAAAAAATTAAAAACTGCCTTCTATTTGTATATAACATAAAAATGAAGCAGAGAAGTTTATATTTTAAGTTAAAAGTGAAGCATTTTAGGTTTTAGCTTCATCGTGTTTAGTTTGTGGGGAACTCAGTATACTGGCAAGTACATTTTTGGTGTTCCGTGTTATATAACTTAACTCTTTTATCTATACATGTATGTATATCAAAGTCCTCCTTTGATCCTCTCAAAGTTTGCACTGTTTGGGGAGTTGCCCTTGTTGTTGGCAGAGTTTCACCTCCCCTGAGGTCATTTAGAAGTCTGCCTACTAACTACTGGATAACTTTAACTCTTAGAACTTTCTTCAAAGGACAGTGGTGAGAGGGATATATATTGCTAACCCCTGGCATATGGAAGTGTGTTGGGCCTGCGTTTGGAGGTTGTCCAACCCTGATGGCTGTGCCTGTGAGTTATCCCTGTGAACCTAAGACAGATGGTGTCTATATTGTTTAAGAGCTAGCTCTGCCCTCCTGGGCCCTTGATTTATGTCTAGACTTCTTTGGCTAGATGTTTCTTCATCTTTCTGAGTATACACCATTTATTATCTAAACACATTATGGACAATTTTGAGGAGCAATTGTGAAGTAAGTTGCTAAGTTTTTGTACTGAACTCCAGGATTTTTTTGAAATCTCTTCATAAGAATTTAAGGTGGAAGGGTGGGTGCAAGGACAGGGCAAAGTGGTTGGGAAAGAAAAATGCCTAGAAATGTTTTCAAATAGTTTGTGCCCATTAAAAAATGGACATAAACCCCAAAGCCCTGAAGGGAAGAATGGTGAAACCAACCAACTCTATACTTTTCTGACCTCAAATCCTAAAGTAGATCATGTTTTGTGAAGTGTTATTATTGCCTGCTAATGGAAGGGTCTTTCATCAAAGTTATCTTGTTAAGATTCTTTTTCCTCTTGGATAAATGAGAATTTTACCTTTTACATGTGACAAGAGAGGTATATGATAGCATGCTTTGGGTTGCTCAGGGAGCCCCATTTTAAATTTAGGGAAAGACCTGATGGCCAATGGTAACAAAGTGATGTTGCTTACTAAAGAACCTTGAATTTCAGCCAAGTTTGGCTTAAAACTGTATCTTTAGAATCACTTTTTTTAACTTTGTTCCTCTGAAACTGCTGGAGTAAAATGAATAGGCAAAAGCAGTGTTGATAATTTTCTCCATGCCTTTCATATATAATTTTACTTACATTTGTCCACTGAGAATACAAGAGATGTCTTTTAGTGCCACCAGTTTATGATCAAGGGTATTTTGAAGGATCCGGTAGCCAGTATTGCTTGGAATACAATATCAGATTGCTGTTTCCAAGAATGCCTAATTCCTTCAACCTTTGATTGCCTAACTTTTTCTTAGATTCTTGATCAGTCGTACTAGCTGGGACATGTACAAAGTTCTAATTGCATGGATCCTTTTAAATAGCAAGAGCCAACCAGATGGAGATGTACCTCAGTGGTAGAGCATGTGCCTAGCATTTGTGAGGCCAACCCTGGGTTTAATCCCCAGCACCACAAATAAATAAATACTGGTAACCAAGTATGTTGGTAATGTTATAGAGCAGTTGTCTTCTGATATCCAAGATGGTGCTTTGGGATTTAGGGATATCAAGTAGGGTTTGTTTTGATTTGTTTTGTTTTTGCTTTTATTTTTGCATGTTAGAATTTTGTGGTTGGTAGTAAATTTTTTAACATACTTTGAGTTTAGATTTCTCTCAAATTACTTGATAAGTTTTTTAGAACTAAAGAAAATAAAGGCCTAGTATTAAATTTTGTGCTATTTTAACAAGGTTGAGATGACATTGAGGATTTCAAGGTTCCACCAGCATTTCCAATTGAGAGGATAGTGGAAGGAGAATATATTGATTGCATTTATCCTAAGAATGTATATGGTAGGTGATAACCACAGGGTTGAAGGGAATTAGGACTAATCCAAATTATTCAGCTTCCAGGAGTACCAACAAGAATTTTTAGAAGGATCACATCGATGGATCACACCAAAGGATCACACTATTTTTGCCTAAGTAGAGGGTATATGTAAATTTGGCCAAAAAACCTGAAATTTGGCCAAATATGGTAGCCCATGCCTGCAATTCCAGCCACTCAGTAGGCTGAACACAGAGGATTGCTTGAGCCCAGGAGTATGAGACTTGTCTGGACAACATAGCAAGACCCCCTGTCCCCCAAACAACAATAATTACAAAAACAAAACAAAAAAATGAGTAGAATATTGTAATTATCAAATAAAATAACACTTCATTGTGGGCAAGTAGTATAAATTAACAAATACCATTTTTTCCTACCCTTGTGGAGGAAGTTTGTGTCTTTTGGTATTTTGAGTTCATCTTCTGGGAATAGAATCCATTCTAACAAGGTAAATGAGACTATTCTAAGGCATACAAAATCATTAGAAAGCTGATGAAGTAGACTCTAGATAGGTTGGGCTTTCTGGAACAAGTCCTAAAACCACACCACAAACCAGGCCACCAACATAGCAGTTCCAAAATAACTATGATCCATCAACAGGGTAATTGGCCAGACAGTGAGTCTAGCCATTGCTGCTGCTGCACACAAATAGTGACTAAATGATGGCTGCCTATAGAAGTATGAGATTTGTAGCTTCCATTCACTTCTGGCTTCTTAGATCTCACTCAAGTGTATCTGAAAAGCTCATCCTAAATCATTTCCAGAATCCTAGCTGCAAGGAATCTAGCTTTTAGCTTTCCTATCCGTGATAATAGGATAATAAGAGGATAGAATGTATGTTGCCTGTCATATGCTATAACCATCACGCCTACTAATTAATTACAAATAGCAAAAAATGTAGGTAAATTACTATATGTGCTAACACTTTGGGGCAAACAAATCAATATTTGTTTTATTTATTTTCTGATTGCTAACAAACTAAACCCTGTCTGGGAGCTATACTGAACAGATGATGAATATATTCATTGTTGATACCTCAACTTGATAGTCATCAGGACTTGGAAGGATTTTATTGCAATAATACAAATGATAAGAACTTGAATGGTGCCTTTCACTTTTATTATAGGACTTTGTATCTGGAACAGCTACTTACAAAAAATGACTATCTGGTAATGGTGGCAATATCTGAATGACCTCAGTGTCATATTCATACTCCAGAGCAACAGGAAAATTATTTATGTTTAATAGCAGATTGTAAGTAACAATAACACATAATGCTTTTTTCTATAGGGCACAATGAATCTTTTGGAATTTCATAAAAATTATAGTTCTTTTTGAGAAGACATCATTGGTAGTCTTTTGCAGGGCATGAGGTTTCCAGAGAAGAGCCTCCCATGAGGGTTGTAGGTCGACTCTGCTCCCACTTCTTTCAGGCAAGTTGACTATGAAAGAACCAAAGCCCATCTATGGCAGCGAACTATGAAAGTAACAACATTTATTGTTTCCTGTGGTGTTGCTTTGATTTGCTACTGATTGGCAGCACTTGTAGCTTTAAATAAATTAAGGAAGTATGAAATCAGAAATGGGAGAAATGAAAAAAAAAAAAAGAAATGGGAGAGAAATGTTTAACAAATCCTTTTAGCAAATATTTTTTAGTGAGAGAATATTAGTAGTAAAATTTTATCTGCCTTTTAAAATCAAAGATGTACTTGGGTCATTCAAATTATCTCCCAAAGCCATTATAAATTTGAAAAGGGCAAACAAAATTACTGCTATCAAATTATTAATGTATTTAGTGCATTAATTTCATATCAACTTTATGATTGAATTTTTGTTATATGTATGTACCCCTTCATAGTATCAAAGCTTAATATTTCCATTTTTTTTGGCCCATGAAGCAAAAGTTTATAATCAGGCTGGAATTTTTTTTGTTAAAAATAACTTTTAATTTTTCAGTGTTTTGAACAAATACCACATTCACTTGGTTGAAAATTCAAGTTACAAAAAGGAACTTAGTGAAAAGTCCCTCTCTCCTTCAGCCACCCAGTTTTCATCTTTGTTACAAGAATATTGTATAGTCTTACAAAGAAATTATATTTACATACATAAAATAGTACCTACTTTAAAAATATAAGTGCTACCATATTCTGTGTATTATATTAAGCATCCTGCTCTTTTTACTTTGCATTGTATCTTGGGGAATGTTCCACAGAGTCTTGGTCTTACTTTATAGGTTCCATTATGTGGATTTACGATTATTTATTGAACCAGTATCCTAGTCCTACTGATTATTTAAATTAATGTTTCTAAGATGTGTTTTGTTTTTGTCATAATGAACAACACTACAGTGAATAAACTTGTCTCTAAGTGGTTTCATATGAACAAGTATACCTCTGGAACACATTCCTAGAATTTCGTAGGTCAAAGGGTATGAACCTTTCAAATTTGGGTTTTTCCCCTTTTGTTTAGTTTTATTTATTTATTTATGTGTAATTGTAGATGGACAGAATGCCTTTATTTTATTTGTTAATTTTTATGTGGTGCTGAGGATCGATCCCAGTGCTTCACATGTGCAAGGCAAGTACTCTGCCACTGAGCTCCAGCCCAAGCCCCAGCCTGTTTAGTTTCTTTCTTGAGGTGAAGTTTGTACTATGTTTTCCAGGCTGGTCTCCAACTCTTGGGCTCAAGTGATCCTCCCTCTGCTAAGTAGCTGAAACTACAGGTACACACCATCCCACCTGGCTCCTTGAAGTTTTAATAGGTATTATCAATTTATACTCCCATCTAAAATAGAGTTCCTATTTCTGCATATCTTTAATGTCATAGTGGGTAATCAACCTTTTTGAACAGTGCTGTTCTAATTGATGAAAAAATAATAACAGTATAATTTAAATTTGCATTTTTTCTTATATGAGCAAAGTTGAGCATCTTTAATTAAAGTTTAAGAGACATTTATATTTCCTTTTCTGTGAACTATATTTTCATACCCTTTTTTTCCTTATTGAATTTTAGTCTACTAATTTGTAGTAACACTTTTCTATGTTAGGGAAATTAATTCAAAGGTGAATTTAAAAAATGAATTGCAGGGTTGGGGATGTGGCTGAGTGGTAGAGTGCTTGCCTAGCATACTTAAAGCCCTGGGTTTTGTGGTGCCCTAGCACCACAACAAAACAAAATAAAACAAAAAAGCTTAAAAAACTTGTAGTCTAAAGTTATAAATATGTTTTATTTTTTACATGTAAATTTTTGATATATCAGGAATTTATGGTAGTGTAATGTGTGGGGTGTGGATCCAACTTTGTTTTCTAGATGGCCCACTTGGCTGGCTGGGAAAATTTTTACTGGTGTCATTCTTAGATTATCTCCTACATGCATGAAGATCACATTTCTGTTTGCCTAGCCCAGAGATCACAGCTCAGATGCCTGTAGAGACTAGGCAGGTTACATAAAAGGGGGAAGAATGCCAAGTGGGGAGTATAGCCAACTGGAAATGGGATGGCATACTTTCCTAAAGAGGGCAGCCACTACCCAGTGCCTGCTGATTATTCCCTTGCACAAAGGCAGTACGCCCAGCATTGCCTGATTTTGTCAAGAGAATCTGGAAATGTAGATTTTTATATGTAGTCTCTTGAATTTTAAAATGGTAACAACAATTTTAAAGATTTAAATACAGCCCTGACTAAACAAAATGTGTCTTCAGGCCAGATTTGGCCCAGAGGAGACCTCTGATATCCTTGGACAAGAATAAAACTTCCCACCAACAACATTATTCTCTTATGAGAAAGTAGGGTACCAATCTAGCAATTTGACAGTAGCTTATGGCTTGGGTCTGGGAATGGGGGAGAAAAGTAAGAACACTTTATAGAAGCCAAAGTCTTCACCCTTATGGACTGAAAGATTAGTTGGAGAAATACAAGCCTTACACTATCCCAAGTACATGGCAATGTGCACATGGACATTTATTGCAGGACATTCTGACTCAGTGGATACTTGGATTAGACAAATGCCTGCCTGTTTTGTTTTGCCAAGATCATGAAATGGTGCATGTTTTGGGAAGGATAATTTCTCAATTACTGATTCTGGAAGTGAAATGTTCCATGGGCTAATTTTTTTCACCTTGTTCTTCCTTTCCCTTGCTGCTGGTGGCTGGGTAAAGGGAGTAGTACATGCCTTTATTCTTTACAACCTGTTAAAAGCCATGTGCTCAGCATCGTTAGTGGGGTGAAATTTCTGACAGGTTCTAGAGTTTATGTCTCCTCAACTTAGAGAAGCTTACAGGTTGGGTTTTTTTTTTTTTTTTTCCTAGCTTGCTAATGAATAGGACTTCATCCCATGAGCAGATCTAGGTTTTGTAGAATCTGAGGCATATATGATTAAAGGACACGATTAAGAAAACGAGTTACAAAAAAATTATCAGAAAGTTTTATGAAAATGATTTGATTTTTGTGAACACACATGGGTTAAGTGAAGGATCTTTAAATTCAAGTTCACTTAAACAGTGAACTTTTTCTGGCCCTACAACAGTGTGCAAAGGGATTTCTGCGCCCCACAATACCATTCGACGGTGTTGTGGGGATAATTATCTCCTATATACCAAGGAGCCATGTAGAGCACTAATACGCCAAGTATCTTGCTAGTTCTGATGCGTTGTTCTCCACAAATCCCTATACTAACTGCCTCCCACTACTGCAGTCCTGCGGCTGGAGGCTCACCAAGGGTGGCACTGAGTCGGGATTGTCTTGGGAAGGTGTAGAGGAAGAAGTGTGTGCGTAAAGATCAACCAATAAATTGGGGAGTAAGTCTGGAACAGACCCCTTGTAAAGTTCCCAGGAGAGGCGGACTCCAGGACCGCCCGCGCCCCAGCGCCTATCCGGCGCCTTGGCTCCGTGGCGCGCATGCTCCGTACCGGGCCTCTCCCGCAGCTCCGGATAAT
>NW_025999900.1:10994998-11217831 GCF_001458135.2 Marmota marmota marmota
TGCAGCAGGCGCCGCAGCCGTACGAGTTCTTCAGCGAAGAGAACAGCCCGAAATGGCGGGGACTGCTGGTCTCGGCCCTGCGGAAGGTCAGTTCTGGGGCGGGGGTGGCCGCCAGGGCCCTGGGAGGGGCCGGACGGCGGGCGGGGTGCCGGGCCCGGTCCCCCGAAGTTCTAACGGGGAGTAGCTTGTTCTCCCAGCACTTGGGTCCCGAGGCCAAACAGTGTCTCTGCCTGGCGACAGGGAACTCATAATTGCCTGTTGCATCCTGAAGGACGTTTTCTCATTTTTTTTTTTTTTCTTTTTTGGCCGGGTCCCGGAAGGAAGGTTTTGTTATGATCATAAAACTGGATTTCATGTTGCAGTCATTTCGTCAGACAACTTCCGCCGTTGACCAATTTGTTGTCCTCAGGCAGGATTCGGGCAAGAGAAAGTACCGCTGATATTTAGACAGTTTCTAAAACAAAAGCTCATTTTCAGGTCGGGTAATTATTTTTAATTGAATTCTTTGGGGGTGTTCCCCCCAGGCAGTTTGCTTGTCAAGGTTGTCCACTCGCTTATAAGGCATTGCTTTTTCTTTCTTTTTTGTAATATGAATGTTTCACATGTGTGAAGTGTCAGTGAATCATAATACTCATTTTACAATTCTTGAGGTGAATCTAAAGCGCCTCCCCACTTCCAGCAAAAGACGTCTTGCCTTAATACAGATATTTTCCTTATCCAATTTGGTTAGTTTCTTTTCTGGGTACAATTTCGAATGTGGAATCACTTTAAGGAACAAAAAAGGGGACAGCTCATACAAATCGATCTTTCAAGTTTGGGCGTATTGTTAGGATGCTTCTCTCCTGTTCGTGGTGTCAGTCTTCCTCTGTGAACTTAGGTAATAATTATACTGTCATTTTCATAATAAATTATCTTGTGAGGTCAAGACAAATTCAAAGACTGTATATGGGTTCATGATTACTTGTCATGCTCACTAACATGGGCTTCCTTTACTGTTGATACAGACTTAGTCCCTTGTCTTTTATGTAAAATAACCAAGAATAAATTGCAAAAATAATAAAGAAAAAACAATTTTAAAAGATTGCACTTGGGGGCTTGGGATATAGCTCAGTTGATAGAGTGTTTGCCTCCCATGCACAGGACCCCAGCACCACGAGGAAAAAAAGAAAAAGAAAAAAAGACTACACTTGGAATGTAATTCTTTATACATTAAATTCCTAGAAATGAAAGGCAGTAGTGCATTTAAAGGTAAAAACGTTTTCTTCATGCATTCAGAATTTCAAATTTTCTAATTTCATGATTCTTAAAAGTAGACATTTCTTCCCTTAGGGCAAACACCAAGTCGTGGCTTTTTAAAACACTTGGTGGAATGACTGTCATTTCATTGGTGTGCTGGGTTCTAAAGTATTAAATTGACCTTCTTCCATGCATAGCCCAATTCTGTAAGGAGAGAGAATGAATTTGGAAGTGTGCTGAATGATGATAATGAACTCTGGCCTGAATTAAAAGCAAAGGAGGAAATGCTTAGATAGTAATTAGCCCTTCTACCATGCAGAAGTGTGAGTGAAGTTACCAGGTAGGCCTATATTGTCGGCAGAATGAAGCAAGTATATGCTCATTAGTACTTTGTGGTAGCAAATAGTATTTAAGTGTAGGTAGCTTTGATTCTAATAATCCTCATGTACAGGTTCAGATTTATTTTTTTCAGGCTAGGTTAGAACAAAATCAGGACTAGCATCTAAGCCTGGTACATTGCCTTGGTCCTATTACTTAGCATTTAAATGTTGTGCTTGTTTTCTAGGTGCCTTGCAGATACTATATTGTTGTATTCAACAATTGTGGTATATCCTTTGCTTATAAAATTACTAAGAAAATTTGGCCTTTTGTGGTGAATTATAAAAACAGTTTCTATTAATTTATTAAATCAGTGTTATAGAATTGAGATACATTCCCATGGAATCATTTTTTATATCTCTGGAAAATTTTTGGTGAAAGTGATTCAGATTATATGTATTTTTACAGTATTTGGAACATTGTGACATGCAGTTTCATAGTGCCTACTATGAGTTGCAGGCATTACAGCTCTTAAGGTACTCAAGATTCACTCTGCTAACCATGTTTTTGTATGATAAGAATTTCCACCATTTATGAAGAAGACTGTCTTCATATTCATAGGCTGTAGGTTGGGAATGTAACTCAGTGGTAGAATGCTTACCAGCATGCCAAGGCCCTGAGTTCTATCCCTAACACTGAGAAGAAAAAAAGAAGAAAAGCATGCAGAACTTAAACCACCTTCCTCCAGATGACCATAGAGTTACAGACTACTAGGATTTGACTATACTATTTCTCTCTTTCATTTGGCACTACCGTTGAACATTTGATATATTATAACTCTATGCATTGTTTAATATTTATTGCACACATTTTAGGTACTTGGCACCATGTTGGATATTAAGATTACAAAAATAAATTTTAAAAAGTAAAGGCCTTTACAAGCTAGACCAAAAGTTCTAAGAAGCATTTACCAACTAGACCAAAATTCTAAGTTCTGAGGTTTGGGTTTTTGTAAATGAGATACCAATTCTAAGCTTAGATTTCTGTAATGAATATCCAGTAGCAATGTAGTTTAATTGGCTCTGTCAGGTTAATGCATTTTAAACATCTTAGTGGAACCTCCAAAATTATTAAAATAGAATTTTCAGAAAGGCAAAAATTCTGTGCAAATGTAAAGAAACATGTGTCAGTGATGTCATTATTTAATGAGAGCTCTAGTAAAATGTTAGATTCATGTAAATTTTTTATTATTTATAGGTCAATTTATCTTATAAATAATAATAGAAAATAATGAAAGTTTCAAGCAGAACACTGCACTGAGAAATGCCTAGTATTATCTTTTGCTGGGTTTCAAGTTTTGGCTAATTTTTATGAAGACTCTGTTTGGCAAAATCATCATTTTCAACATTGAAAAAACAAGGGGTGATAGCTTCTGCAGCACATACACTAAAATTGGAATGGTACAGAGAAGATTAGCATGGCCTCTGTGCAAGGGTGATAGCAAATTCATGAAGTGTTCTGTAAAAAAAAAAGAAAGAAAGAAAATGTAAGGGATTTAAAAAAATAATATGTAAGTATTTATTTTACTATGTAGAAACACAAAGGCTGAGGAATGGATTTATAGAAAAATAATCGTAAAAATAGAAATGCATTGTTCTTTAACTTAACTCAGGGTCTCCATGCACTTTACCACTGATCTACACTTCCAGCCCTTTCTTTAACTTTAAAAGCAAAACCTCAGCTAGGGCATTTAAAAACATACAGGGCTACAAAGCAGAGTTGAAATCACATTATTAATTGATAATATGTGGATTGTTAACATTATTGCTAAATTATGTATCTTTCCCAAAAGAGCCAAGATCATAAGTGCCTTCACCAATACTCCCCAAGAACATTGAAGCTATGGTATTCTGTGGGAAAAAAAAGAGCAGGGCTACATTTGTAAGTGTAGTTTATTACCTTTGATTTTGAAGTATCTTTTATTTTATGCATGTGCTGATTATATGCTGAGATAAATTAGCACTCTTCATATGGCAAATATGTCTTAAAACAATTTTACCACATTTTCAGTCTGATATTTCCATGGTAAATGACTTTTCTATAAGGTTTTCCTTATCAGGCTAGCCATGGAAAAGAAAAATGTCTATTTTCTTACCATCTGTAGTTATAAATGTCAGACAGAGCTAGAAAGAATTGGTTGAATTCCTGGGTCTAATTCAATTCCTGTTAAATATCGACCTCCCTACCCTGTGACAATTTTGCTCTCAGATAGCTGTCTAAAAGGCAAGTGATATAGAAAATGTGTGGGTTAATTAATAGCAGTCCATGGCAAGGAAAAAGTAGGTAAGAGCTCTGACTGAGAAATGCCTTTGTGAAATCTGAAAGATTCTAGTGTTTTCTGCCTTTCTACCAATGTCTGTTGGAAGTTTGTTTTAGAAGACTGTACATGATCTTTCCTGAGGCCCACAAGAAAAGTATAGGGTGACTTAAGAAAATAAAATTGGTGTCACTGATATATAATAGGTCACAGAAGTCTTTAAGTACTGGGTTCTGGAGGATATATGGTACTGAGTGTATCCTGTATGCCAGGCACTATTCTTGATACTGAGGATTGTAGCAAGGTCCCTTCTGTCATAAAACTTTCATTCTAAATGGCTGGGAGAGGGCTGGGAGAGACAGACAATAAAGTTGCAAGCAATTATAGGAAAGATAAGTAGGAATTAACAAAACAAAGGAGGAGGAGAAGAGATTTGAGGTAGAGGGAACTGTAGGACTTTATTTAAATTAAGAACAAAGAGAATAAGGTCTTTATTTAAATTAAGAACAAAGAGAATAAGGAGAAGTAGCCTGTGTGGTAGACTATGTGTAGGTGAAGTTAAGGTCTCTACCTTAGACCAAGAAAGTTGTGTATGGTTATTTGTTAATTATGTAGCAAGGTAATTACATTAACTTGATCGTAATTGCTCTTTGAAAAGATCACTCCAGGTTAAAGCCAGAAACTAAGAGATCCTATGATTTTTTTTTTTTTTTTAAACGTGAGGCCTGTTCTGGATTTCCTAAAGCTACTGAATACAACAATAGAACTCAAGAGAATCATTTGGAATTATTCTAAACTAACAATAGCTCAAACCTAATGCAAAGGGTTCAGCCAGAACTGGATGAGCATTAGAAATGCATTTTAACTCGGTGCATTTAGCTCCCTGTCAGCCATGATTTAGTAGCCTTTTCTATTTTCAGTTTAATTTTGGTATGGTATATTTGGAGTAATAATATTCCATTAAAGTGTTCTATGCTGAATATCCACAGCATTACCTGTGTTACCACTTGACATAAATCAAGTATGTGTCTTTTATATTAACCATAGCTTCTCTTTAAAAGGAACAGTAGTTTGATTATATCCTCTGTTAGCCTTTATATTGGAATTAAGAAGGAATTTTAATGAAACTAATGGATATAGCATTATCTCATGTAGTCAGCGTTAGAAATTAACAACTTAAAATTTTTTTCTTTTCATAAAAATGTGACAATAAGTAGAAATCTTTTAAAATGTATAAAGTGTTATAAACTTCACATTTTAATGTGTAGTAGTGAAGCAACACAATAAAAATAACATCAAGATCTAGGTATGGGTACTAGTGTTAGCTTTTTCAAGTAAGATTTTTCTACATTCTAGTTTTCTTCAAGTTATTTTATAAACTCAAATTCTACTTCTTATTTACAAAACAATCTGTAGTACTTTCTTAATTGACCCATTAGCAGAATTTGACTGCTGATATTTCCCTCTTCCTTAAAATCCTTAATATCTTTGTTTTATTTACTTTTTTTTTTATATGGTGCTGAGGATTGAACCCAGTGCCTCACACATGTGAGGCAAGCACTCAACCACTGAGCTACAACCCCAGCCCTGGAAGTCCTTTTCTTACATGACTTCCAGAACACCATACTCTTCTGGTTTTCTCTCTTTGGATATCCTTTCTTATTTATTTATTTATTTATTTAATTTTTTAAATTAATTAATTTATTGGTTCTTTTTAGTTATATATGACAGTAGAATCTATTTTGACATAATTATAAAAGCATGGGCAATATCCTGTTCTAATTTGGTCCTCAGTACCTCTTCTTCCCCTCCCCTTCCTTCTTCCCCCTCCCTTTCTTCTACTGGTCTTTCTGCCATTTACTCATATAGTTATTTTTTAAAAAATTAATTTCTTGTGAATATAGATGATGGTGAGATTCATTGTGGTATATTCATATATGTACATAGGAAAGTAATGTTAGATTCATTCCACTCTTTCCTTTTCCCATCTCCCCTTGCTTCCTTTCATTCCCCTTTGTCTACTCCACTGAACTTATATATTTTTTTTTCTTATCTCTTCCCTTACTGTGGGTTAGCTTCCACATACCAGAGTAAACATTTGATCTTTGGTATTTGGGGATTAGCTTATTTCACTTAACATAATAGTCTCCAGATTCATCCGTTTACCAACAAATGTCGTAAAGTCATTCATCTTTATGGCTAAGTAGTACTCCATTGTGTGTATATGCCACTTTTCCTTTATCCATTCATCTCTTGAAGGGCACCTAGGATGGCTTTATAGGATGTTCTTTCTAGGTCTTCTATCTTGATTCCTTTTCATTTTCTCATCCACATCATTTTGACCTCCCCAGGGCTTAGTTATAGACTTGTTTCTTTTTTTACACCCACTCTCTTGGGTATAAAGCGAGCTTTATTATTTCATATATCATTTATACATATTTACAAATTCCTTCTCCTTGCCTCTCACATAGTAGGCAAATACCACGGAGGTATATATCCTCAGACCCCTCTCCTAAGGTTTTTTTTTTAATATTTATTTTTTAGTTTTAGGTGGACACAATATCTTTATTTTATTTTTATTTGGGGCTGAGAATCGAACCCAGTGCCTCACTCATGCTAGGCGAGCGCACTAGCACTTGAGCCACATCCCCAACCACCCCCCTAAGTTTTAACTTTCGTTTTTTTATTTTTATACTTCCACATAGATGTATGATGGTTATCTCAACCAATATTGAATTCTTCCTCTTCCTCCCAGAACTTGCTCCTTTTGTAGCAGTTCCCATATCAGTAATTGGCTACTCCATCCTTCCAATTGTTCCAGCTAAAAATCTTGTGTTATTTTTTAATCTTTCTTTTTTTTTTTAGGTTTCTATCTAATTCATGCCTTCATTTTATTTTTTAATTGATTTTATTATTTTTTAAAATACACAACAACAATGGAATGCATTACAATCCTTATTACACATATAGAGCACAATTTTTCGTATCTCTGTATATAAAGTATGTACACATCAATTTATGCCATTATACATGTACTTTTTTTGCATTACAATTCTTAATACACATATATACCACAGTTTTTCTGTATATAAGGTGTGTTGACACCCAATTCAAATCTTCATACATGTTCTTTGGATAATGATGACCATCACATTCCACCATCCTTGCTAATTCCCTCCCCCCTCCTTTTCCCTCCCACCCCTCTTCCCTATCTAGAATTAATTTAATCCTCCCATGCTGTCCCTCCCTACCCCACTATGAGTCACCCCCCTTATATCAGAGAAAATATTCAGCATTTGTTTTTTGGGATTGGCTGACTTCATTTAGCATTATCTTCTCCAGCACCATCCATTTACCTGCAAATGCCATGATTTTGTTCTTTTTTAATGCTGAGTAATATTCCATTGTGTATAAATGCCACATTTTTTAATCCCCTTCATCCATTGAAGGACATCTAGGTTGGCTCCACAGTTTAGCTATTGTGAATTGTGCTGCTATAAACATTGATGTGGCTGTGTCCCTGTAGTATGCTGTTTTTAAGTCCTTTGGGTATAGTCCGAGAAGAGGAATAGCTGGGTCAAATGGTGGTTCCATTCCCAGATTTCCAAAGAATCTCATTGTCCTTGGACAGAAGATGTATCAGATATTAAACTGATAAGAACAGATACTACACTTGATCTTAGACAAAAGGCTAAGCGAATGAATCTTTTTTTTTCATACCATGTATCTAATCTTTTCACAATTCTTTTAGCTCTACTTCCAACTCTAACTACATCTAGTCACCATTTCATACTTTTCTTAATTCACCACCTAGAATCAGGTGATCATCACTGATCTCTTGGAGTTTTGAAATTGTCTCTTAACTGGTCTCTTGCTTCATTCAGTCTTAGCACAACAGAGATAAGTGAGATCATATCACTCTTTTGTTCAAAATTCTGTCAATGCTTCTCAGAATAAAAGTTTTTTGTTTTTATGGCCTGCTAGGTTCTCTGTAGTTAGTGATGCCCCCTCTTGCTTCTACCTTTTGAACTACTTAATACTGTCCCTTGTTTGCTCCACTCGTACTCCATACTGGTTTTCTTATGTCTATAACACATTGACATGTACTAGTCTCAGGACTTTCATGCTTGTTTTAGCTTCCTGGAACACCTTTTCCTCAGGTGATTATGTTGCTGGTCCTTTTATCTCCGTTAGGTCTTTATTGTCATCAGATATCATCTTCTTGGAGATGTCTTCCCCTATAGCCTCTCTAAAACTGATACATTCTCCTGCTTTTTGGATAATCCTACATAGATGTTCATGACATAACCCAGGCCGTAAACCTACATTTACAGTATAAATGGTACACCCAGTTTCCAGAACAGAACTCAGACATCATTCCTTGTGTCTCATACCAGCCTTACATATCATTGAGTCTGCTTGAATCTTCCTTGTAAATTAGTTTTCTAACTTTTGCTGTGTATCCCCAAAAGAATTTTGAAAAACTTGTACTTTTTAATGTTTTTATTTACTGAGTGCTTAATGACAAGGTACTAGGTTACCAGTAGATTGGGAATAAAAGTGTGGGGAGCAGATAGGAGGGAATAAAAAATGAGAAATTGTTCTATGGTTCCTGACTGATCTTAATGAGTGTATAATGCACA
This sequence comes from Marmota marmota marmota, assembly GCF_001458135.2. NCBI lineage: Eukaryota > Metazoa > Chordata > Mammalia > Rodentia > Sciuridae > Marmota > Marmota marmota. The sequence goes on from NW_025999900.1 coordinate 11,003,513, forward strand.
ACTTTGGTTTCAGTTCTTGATTATATACCTTAATCAGAAAAATGTTACCTAAAAATATTATATTCTTTAACAGGTTTGTTGGGGGTGTAATTGACATATAGTAAGATGCATATATTTAAAGTGTACAGGTTGATAAGTTTTGATATTAGGTATACATCAGTGAAACCACAATACAGATAATGAACACATCCTTTTACCCTCTGAATTTCTTTTGACTATTTGTACTTCTCTCTCTTTTCCCTTCCCACTGCCCATCCCCAAGCAATCCCTGATCTGCTTTTTATCACTATTAATTGCATTTCTAGAGTTTTATCCTAGTGGAATCATACAGTATATACTCTTTTCTAAAAATCTGGCTTCTTTCAATAATAATAATAATATTATAATTATTATTACTATTTTGGTACTGAGGATTGAACCCAGCAGTGCTTTACCTCTGAGCTACATCCTCATTTCTTAATTTTTTATTATTTTTTATTTTGAGACAGTGTATCACTAAGTTGCTGAGGCTAGCCTCAAATTTTTGATTGTCCTACCTCAGCCTCTTGAATTTCTGGATTATAATAGGCATATGCCACCACACCCAGTATCCTCATTATTTAAAAATTCTTCCATGTGTTTGCATATATGCATGTATCAGTAGTTTGTTTCTTTTTATTATTCAATAGTATTCTATTATATAGTTATACTATGGTTTGTTTTTCCCTTCACCTATTGACATACTTTTGGGTTTTCAGATCTTGGCTATTACAAATAAAGCTGCTATGAACATTTGTGTGCAAGTTTTTGTCTAGACATGTATTTCATTTTCTCTTGGGTAATTACAAGGAGTAATTGGATTGATGGTATGTTTTAACTTTTTAAGAGACTATCAAACTATTTCCAAAGTTTGATTGTACATTTTTAAATTACTGTCAGCAATATTTAGCATTTCATTCTGCCAGCACTTGTAATTTAATTTTAGCCATTCTAATAGTTCAGCAATGGTCTCTTGTGGTTTTAATTTGCATTTCCCTAATGATTAGTGATGTTGAACATTTTCATGTTCTTATTTACTATCCATGTTTCTTCTTTGGAGAAGTTTGTTTAGATTTTGTGCCCATGTTGCTTGTTTTCTTATTGAGTTTTGAGAATTTGTCTGATATAAGCCCTTTATCAAAAGATTTTTGTCCAGTCTATAGCTTGTTTTTTTTTTCAGTATTTGGGATCGAACCTCAATATGCTCTTCTTCTGAACTATATCCCCAGACACACACACACACACACACATACACACACACATATATACACACACACACATACATACACACAGTCTTACTAACTTGCCTTGGCTGTCCTGGAGCTTGTGATCCTCCAGCCTCACCCTCCTGAACAGCTGGGATTACTGGTGTGCATCACCATGCTGAGCTCTCATTCTCTTAATGAGGTCTTTTGAAGAGCAAATGTTCAGATTTTTATGAATTCCAATTTATCTGTTTGGAATATTTTTTTGGGGGGGGGGACTATGTCATATCCAAAAAGTCTTTGTCTAACCCAGGGTTACAAAAATTTTCTACCTACTTATTTTCTTCTACAAGTTTTAGAGATCTAGGTTTACATTTAGATCTGTGATTCATTTGAATTGACTTTTACATGTAGTATGACAATTCCATATTTGGTAGGGTTTTTTGCATATGAATAGCTGGTTGTTTCAGATATTGAAAAGGCTGTCCTTTCTCCTTTAGGTCTTCACACCTTCCATATATATATATGGGTTTAATTCAGGACAGTCTGTTCTGTACTTTCTATCTTTGTGTGTATCTGGTCAGTACCACACAGTTTTGATTACTGTTGCTTTATAAAAATTCTTTTTTTAATAAAAATTCTTTTTTAAAAAAACATTTTTAAGTTGTAGATGGACGCAACACCTCTATTTTATTTATTTATTTCAATGTGGAGCTTAGGATCGAAGCTAGTGCTTCACATGTTAGGCAAGCACTCTACCAGTGAGTCACAACCCCAGCCCTGCTTTATAAAAATTCTTGACATCAGGTAATGTTAATGCTCCAACTTTGTTCTTTTGTTTTCATTATTCTAGAATCTTTTTATATTTCCATTAGAATTTTTAAATCAGCACATCAATTTCTACAAAAAAACTTTCTGGAATTTTGATTGGAATTGTATTGATTTAATAGATTCCTTCAGAGGAATTGACACAGTGTTGAGTCTTCCAAATAAAAAATAAAGTCTCTCTCTTTATTTATTGAGGTCTTTAATTTCTATCAGCAGTATTATAGTTTTAGTGTATATCTTTAAAATGAAATTTATTTCTTCTTAAATTGAATTTTAACTTTTTCATAATGAAAAAACTTCTAGTAGTCTTAGCTTTTTTTTTTTTTTTTTGCAATACTTAGGATTGAACCCCAAGATGATCTACCACAAAACTATATCCCCAGGTACCCATGTATATGTATATGTATGTATATACAAATATAGATATATACACACACATTTTATATATATATAATGTCAGAGACATTTGGAACCTTGCAGGAATCTGCAATAAAATGAAGAATTTGCATAAACAAAGGTCAATCTGACAGTGTTACTAAAAGAATTTATTTCTATATTGTACCTGAAACTCAAATATTAGTTCATTGAACAAATGTACTAGGAAGACTTTTTATTTGATGGTAAATAGGGAAAACTGAAAAGTATAAATTAAGAAATAATATTTCTATAACTTTTCAAATATACTGTTTATTTGAGTAAAAATAATTTAAAGTTAAAATGGTCTGTGAATCTATTCATGTATTTATAGTTTTATGAGTATACTATTTACAGTGTATGTGTAAGCATATACCTCTGGCAATTTGAAAATATGTTGTAACTAAAATACAGGTCTGACCTGTTAATCTACTGCTAAAGACTAAAAATTATTTTAATTGCTCATTTTCTAGCTAGTCTTTTAGAAAAATTTGACAGATGAATTTGTTCTAATGTGATAATTTTATGTTTACTGTCTCTTAGGGTGCTGAGATAGTAAATATTGTGGAAATGTAAAGTATGGCTACCTTTCATTGTTATCTTGATATCCTATTAGGGTGTCTAGGGGTGGGATTTTAACATTGCATGTTGGTTATTGTGGATGCTTTCTTATTTGATATTAATTAAAGAAGTTTGACATAAGAAATTTTGATCCTTATTATTAAAGTTGCTTTGCAAGTTATTTATCAAAACCATAATCACAGAAAAAAGTCCTTTCCTGTTAAACATTATTTTAATTCTTATATATAGTCATTTTCATGGAGTTGGGCCTGAGTTTTTTAGTGAAGAATAAAAAAGTCTCTTTTATTCTATTGACCTAGAAGTGTATAATTTAGAAATATTACGTTTCCTCTTGTCATATTAAAGAAGTACAGGGTATAAGAGGAAATGGTTATTTTCCCCAATTCAAAACCTAAGAAACATATTATAAAGCTGACTTTTTAGATGTTGGTTCTGTATATAATTTATAACTGCCTTACTTAAACGCTTCTTACTCAGATAGCTTCAAAAAGTAGTCTCTCTCCACTTTTTCATGTAACCTTCCTTTTTTCCTACTCCTCACTTCATATTATTTTTCTTAATCGTCTTTGTATTTTATCAAAGTAAAAACATAACTAGCTCTCTATGTCTGCTTTCTTGAGACAATCACTTTTAGCTCTTCTGAGTGTCTTGTTTTTGTATTCTGTCTTTTAAAGGAAGATAGCATTTTTATATTGCTTTTCTTGATTTTTCTGTTTTGGACTTCATCTGTTGAATTCTTTTCATGAAAGAAGAATATTCTAGTGTGTTCTTTAATAAACATACACATTACCCACTCCATCCACACACCTTGCCACACAAGCATACTTTCTGCCTCCCCTCCTCATGATCATATGTTAGTTTTGGTTTAATATTAAAAGCTTATGTTATTACGACTATTACTGCTATTTGTATTAAACCACTTCTTTCCTTTTTGCTTTTACTGGTGTTAATAATTATCTTGTTTTCTTATTTGTACATTTTCTGTGTATCAATTCTCAAACTCAAACTCTGTACCAGTTTTCTATATTCTCAAGATTTTTAGTTCCATCAGGTGCTCTATCAATTTTGTTTTCTTGAGAGTTTCCCCCAGAGCCTTCTGACCTGAATCTGGACTGGTGACATTTCTATTTATTAAATAGTTCTCATCCTATAATTTTCCTTCATTTCATCCTAGGCATTCCTTTGATCTTTTTTCCATGTTGATTTCTTCTTTTCTTATATTCTGGATTTTTCTCTTTCATGATTTTTATACTCATTTTAGTATGATACAACCTACAGAGGCTTAATGAGAAAGACTATATGAGAGATAAAAATTTTTACCTTGTTATGTCTACAAATATCTTTACATTACTATGACAGATGATTGATAATTTGTTGGAATCTTGAATTCATTGTTGTTTAGTTTTTAGTATTAATATTAAAGTCAGGAACTAGCTCGTGTCTGCTGCTTGTATATAATACACTCTTCCTCCCTCCCAATCTTGTAGGATATTCTCTGTCTCTTAAACTCTGACTGCATGTGTATGAGAGAGAGAGAGAGAGAGAGAGATGGGGGGGAGAGGGAAGGAGGGATAGAGGGAGGTGTGTACTGGGGATTGAATTCTGGAGCACTATATCATTGAGCTATATCCCCAGTCCTTTAACTTGTGATCCTCCTGTCTCTTCTGAGTAGCTGGTATTACAGGTGTGTGCTGCTGTGCCAGTACAGAATTCTGACATTTTAATTTTTTTCATTGAACTGTATACAAAATGGCTATTTAGACTTATTTTATTGATAATTTCACCCCTTGATTTTCTCTTTGCCTGATGATTCCTTTTAAATCCTATTTATGATGAATTGGAACCCAATCAGAAAAATGCATAAAGGATAAATATACAATTTAAGGGACACCAGTTTTATCATCCAGCACATTGTATGTTAGAAGACAGCACATTGTCAGCATTTATCTCATTATATCTCTGTAAAGGTAACCCACTTTTATGGTAGTTACTACTTTTCTTCATAATTTTCTTATCTAATAAGGTGTCCCTAAATACCAAAGTTTAATTTTGTCTGATTTTGAACTTTGTGAATAGAATCCATCATATGTGTTCTTTTTGTCTGGCTTCATTTTGTTAACATTATTTTGAAAATGTATCCATGTTTTTGTGCTTTTCATTAATACTGTTAATTTTTTTTGCTGTATATATTCCATTGTATGGACATTCCACAACATATCTAGTTAGATGTACATGTCTTTGGGTAAACATGTGAGCTCATTTCTCTAGAATAGTGATATGTAATAGGAATATAATGTGAACCACATATATAATTTAAAATTCTCTTCAAGCTGCATTTAAAAAGAAGAAACAGATGAAGTTGATTTCAATTACATATATATATATATATATATATATATATATATATATATATATATTANGAGTGGTATAGTTAGATCATATGGTATATATATATATATATTAGTATTTTTTTAGTTGTAGTTGGACACAATATCTTTATTTTTATGTGGTGCTGAGGATCGAACCCAGTGCATTACACGTGCAAGGCAAGCGCTCTACCACGTAACTATAGCCTCAGCCCCTCAATAATATATTTTATTTAGCCTAATAAATATATAATCATTTCAGCATGTAATAAATATAAAAATTAAGATATTTGACATTTTTTATACTAAATATTTGAATTCTTGTATGTGTTTTATACTCTTTAGAGTCCATTTCGATTCAGTGGTGCTTCATTATAGGTGTTCATTAGCCACACGTGACTAATGTCTACTACATTAGATGCATAATTATAAAGAGTGTGTGTGTGTGTGTGTGTCAGTGTGTATATAGTTATGATGAGACACATTCTGAGAGATGGATTGTTAGGTGATGTTGTCCTTTTTTGATCATCGTGGAGTATACTTACACAAACCTAGATGATTAATCACTTACTGGTTAATCACTTACTGTGTCCTTTTAATGCATTCTCTGTTATAGTAAACTTACCATTTTTGTTTTTTAAGAGATGGGGTCCTGGTTAGGCTGGCACCAATCTCCTGGACTCAAGCAATCTTCTTGCCTCAGCAGTCCTTCTGTCTCAGCTCCCAAGTTGCTGGGACTACGAGTAGCTGGGACTATAGGTGTGTGCCACCACACCTGGCTATGAACTTTCTTTATAAGTAGCAAGAACGTTGCTGAGAGCCACGGCCGAGTCTGTATGGCCCCTGGCATTTTGCCAACAGTATTGATTGACAGGCGAGGCATTACTATCTGCCTCTGCCGCAACTTTTGAGTTCTCGCACTATTTTGGAGCTCTCGTGGGGATTTCCGGGGATTCCCCGAGAGTTCCCATTGGTCGGGAAGTGCAGGAGGAGGGATTTCCGGGAGAGATATTTCCGGCTGGGGGTTTCCTGGAGAAGCCTCGTGGCGTTCGGGAGGATTCCCCGGGAGCTGTGTGAAGTGTTTTCCTGCAGTTTAAAAATAAAGTTTGTTCCTGCTTCAGTGGCTGGTGATTTGTGCCCAGCCAGACTGCGGCAAACGTACTCCAAAATAAAAATTAAAAGTAAAGGATAGTAAATACACAAACTAGTAACATAGTTGTTGATTATCATTGTCAACTATTATGCACTTTTCAGAATTGTATGTGCTATACTTTGATATGACTGGCAGAATGGTAGGCTTGTTTACACCAACATCACCACAAACATATGAGTAGTGTCAATATAACAATGTTGACATCAGGACAGCTATAACCTCACTAGGTATTAAGAATTCTTCAGTTCCATTGTAAATTTTTTTTGGTGGTACTGGAGATTAAACCCAGGAGCTCTCTACCACCAAGCTACATGCCCAGACCATTATTATTATTATTATTTTTAAATTTTAAGATAGGGTCTTGCTAAGTTGCCTAGGCTGACCTCAAACTTTGAATCTTCCTACCTCAGACTCCCATTAGCTGGAATTATAGCAGGTGCACCAATGTATCTGGCTAGTTCCATTATAATCTTATGGAATCACTCTCTTATGTGTGATCTGTTGCTGACCAGAATGTCATGTGGCTCATGTCTGTATATAATGGTGAAATTTTTGAAAGCAATTGAGCCATTTAACACTTCGGTAGTGTATGAGAGTTCCTATTGCTCCACATAATCACCAGTATTTGATATTAATAGACTTTTTAATTTTGCTGACTGCTGAGTGGGTAATAACTTTCAGTGTGGTTCAAGTTGCATTTCTTTGTTTACTAAAGAGCTAGAGTATCTTCATATGTATGTTGGCTATTTAAATTTCTTCTTTTGTGAAGTGCTCATTTAAGTATTTTTTTAACCTTTATTTTATTTATTTTTATGTGGTGCCAAGAATTGAACCCAGTGCCTTACACATGCCAGGCAAGTGCTCTGCCACTGAGCTATGGTCCCAGCCCTCATTTTAAGTATTTTTTGCCTTTACTTTATTTTTATTTTGCAGGGCAGGAAATCAAGCCTAGGGCCTTGCTCATGCTAGGCAACACTCCACTACTGAGCTATATCCCCTATCCATACCCGCATTTGTTTTCTACTGAGTTTGGTTTTCTCCCCCACTGGTGGTGCTGGGGATTGAACCCAGGGCCTTGTGCATGGTAAGCAAACACTCTTACAACTGATCTGTGTCCCCAGCCCTCTATTTTTTTTTTCCAGTTGTAGATGGGTAAAATACTTATTATTTATTTATTTTTATATGGTGCTGAGGATAGAACCCAGTGCTTCACTGAGCTACATAACACCAACCCCTCTATTGGGGTTTGGATAATTTTTTTTCTTATTGAAGTTTTAGAAGTTCTTTATATATTCTGGATATGAATCATTTTGTTATATTTGTCACATACATCTCTACTTCCATAACTTACCTTTTTACTTTCTTTAAGGTAGCTTTTGATGAATCTGAGTTAAATATAGTTAAAGTGTGTTACCCCTTCCCTTTATGGTTAATAACTTCTGTGTTCTATATAATAAGTCTTTTTCTATCCTAAGATCATGAAGATATCTGTTTACATTATCAGAACTTTATTAAATATGTTTATTTAATAGGTCTGAAATCCAGCAAGTATTGATTTTTATGTAAAATATGAAGTAGAGATTGAGTTTGGTTTTTTTCTATATAGGTGTCTTAATTGTTCATCCACTTGCCCTACTTCTCCACAGTCCACACTCTCCCATACTCTAGTAAATTGTCACTTTTGTTTAAGTCAAGGGTCCATGTACATACAATCTTGCTTCTGAAGACTCTCATCTGTTCCATTGATTTATTTCTCTATTCTTATGCCAATACCATTAATTGCTGCAGGTTTGTAGTAAAGAATAACAACTAGGGGACCAAATACTTTTGCTTCTTTAAGAGTATGTGACTGATTTTCTTAGCCTTTTGCATTTTCTATATTATTTTTGAAATTATCTTGTCAATTTATTTTGAAATTATCTTGTCAATTTCAGAAAACAACCTTGGCTGGGGATATAGCTCAGTTGGTAAAGTGCTTTCCTTGCATGCACAAGGCTCTGGGTTCGATCCCCAGCATCACACACACACACACACAAAATCAACCTGCTCGATTTTAATTGTAATTTTTTTAACTTCATGTGGAGAATTAATATATTTACAATATTAAGTCCGATAATCACAAAGGTATTCTCTTTCATGTATTTAGATTTTCAGTTTCTCTTAATAGTATGATTTTCTCCCACGGGGTCATCTTCTTTTTGTAAGATTTAGTCCAAAGTACATGATATTTTTTATTCTATTATAAAAGCTATTATTTGAAAATTTTATTTTCTAGCTTTGTTGCTGGTGCATAGAAATGAAAGTTTACTTTTTATGAATTCACATAATTTATCTGTACAATAGGTTTGTCTTGCATGGTTGTATTAATCTGGAGTCTCTAGAGAAACTAAACTAATAATACTCATACACACACACATACATATTTAGAAAGAAATTTACTACTATAAGAGAATAGGCTCATGCAATTATGGAGGCTGAGAAGTACAAAATCTGTATTTGGCAAGTTGGAGACCCAGTATACTATAGTTCTGGTCTGAGTCTGAAGGCCAGAAACCAGAAGAGCTGATATTATGAGTTCCAGTGTGAGTCCTAATCCAAACACAGAAGGCTGATATCTCATTTCGAATACAGTCAAGCAAGGAAATAATTCTTTATTACTTAGTCTTTTATTCTTTTAATATATAGGTCTTTAGTAGAATAGATGAGGCCACCCACATTGGAGAGGGCAATTTGCTTTACTAATTCTACCAATTTAAATGTTTATCTTATCTTAAATACCCTCAGATACTCAGAAATAATGTATAATCAAATATCTAGGTACCCCCAAATCAGCTATCACAAGGCACAATCAAATTATCTGAAAATTAGTTTCTTCCTTACCAATTCTTATACTTTCATTACTTCTTCTCACTTTATTGCACTAACCAGGATCTCCAGTACAGTGTGAAATAGAAATAATGATAGCGTGTATCCTTGCCCTTTTCCTGTTCTCAAAATGAAGCTTTTGTTGTTTTAGCATTAACTTTGATTTTATTTTACCTTTTTTTGGTTAGATATCCTTTGCCAAATTAAGGAGGTTCACTGAGAGATTTTATGATGGATGTTGAAAATTTTTCAGATACTTTGTCAACATCTATTGAGATGATCTTATTTTTCTCTTTTAATCATCTAAAGTATTTAATTATATTACTTGATTTTCCAGCATTAAATCAGCTTTACCTTCCTGGGTTAAACCAAATTGGTCATGTTGTATATAGTCTTTTAAAATGTATATTATGGAATTTAGTTGGCTGATATTTTATTTAGCCTTTGGTTTCTGTGAAGAGTGAAAATGGCCTAAAATTTTCATTTTTCTTTTTGAGTTTTCATATCAAGGATAGTCTCATAATTAATTTAGAAATGTTAGTGTTTTTCTATTTTTCTGGTCAAGTTTGCTTAAGATTGTTGCATTTTTTCCTTAAATGTTTGATGAGTTTGTCAATGAAATCAAGTAGGCCCATATAATGAATTATAATATTGAATCCCAACAAATTTCAAAAAATTGAAATTATAAAAAGTGTATTTTGACCACATGATTATTCTAGAAATCAATAAAAAGATAACCTAAAAAAATCCCATATATTCAGAAGTTAAGAAATTCACTTCTAGATTCCAAAGTATATTAGAAAAAACATAATACTAATGTTATCGTTTTTTTCTAATATACTAACAGTTATTTTGAACTGAATGCTTACAAAAATATTTCATATCAAAATCTATGGATTTTTGGGCTGGGGTTGTGGCTCAGCGGTAAAGTGCTCACCTAGCACATGTAAGGCCCTGGGTTCAATCCTCAGCACCACATAAAAATAAATAGATAAGTAAAGGTATTGTGTCCAACTACAACTAAAAAAAAAAAAATATTTAAAAAAAAATCTGTGGATTTTGGGCTAGGGTTGTGGCTCAGTGGTAGAGAGGTTGCCACCCACGTGTGAGACACTGGATTAAATCCTCAGTACCACATAAAACTAAATAAATAAAATAAAGATATTGTATTAATCTACAACTAAAAATTTTTTTAAAGAAATCTGTGAATTTTAACAAAAGTAGCACTTTGAGAAAATGCTCATATTGAAGAAGAAAATTTGAACAGTAATGATTTTCAGAAAGTTAGCAGAAGAACAGAAAAAGCAGAAGAAATAATAAAGATGAAGCAAAAATAAATGAAACATAAAATAGCATCAATGAAGTCAAGAATTGATTCTTGAAAAGATTAATAAAATTGATTCAATTAATAAAAGTAATAAAACTTCTGAGATACTAAATCAAGAAAAAGAATGAACATACAAATAAATAATATTAGCAGTGACAGAAGGGACTTCATTATAGATCTTATAAGACTTACAGAATATAAGAGGCTATAATGCTCTATTTTATGCTAATGTTTTTTGCAATGATTTTATTCAAGGGTAGACTACTCAGGAAATGGTAAAGCCTAAATTATAAGCCATCCATTCATTGGTATTTATTGGTTTCATAGTGAATACATGATCCAGATGTGAGGAAGAATTTTATCCTGAATTTTGAGAATTTAGATGAAATAGTCAACTTCATGCTATTTTCTTTGTGGGGTAGATTTAATTAATGATTCAATTTTTAAAAATAATTATGAGACTATTAAAGATTTTTGGGATTTTTTATTTGTTTATTTGTCAAGGGCACTGATATCCTTTTAATACCCTGCCATAAAAAGTTTAAAGCAGTACTTAAGTTCTATTAGCAAGTATTTATAAGACACCTACTCTATGGTAGGCAATATTACTTACTGTATTTCTCATATCCAGTGAAACTGGATATTTTTAGGATAAAATTATTAAGGTTTAGCTTTAGTAAATTAAAAACAAAAAGGGTTCTACATAGCTAGGTGGTAAAACAAGCAACATATGCCATTATAAAAGTTCAGTAGCACCTACTTCATAAAGTATCTGTATAATTTGTATAGTAGTATGTTTTTTTCAGAGATACCTTTATTGCTGGGGTTCATGACCTAGCGGTTTTCTTAGTTGGCTTTAGGGTATCCATGATTCCTTTGAAATTGTATAGAGACACATACACACACACACACACACACACATGCTTTTTGGTTTGAGGGAGAAGAACACTCAATGGCCTTTTCACAGATTTTCAAAAGATCCAAAAAAGTATAAAGAAACACTGCTCTGTGAGTTAAGGAAAGTTTACATGGACCGATAAATAGTTTTTCATTTTGATTTATGTTTGTATTAGAGTAACCGTCCTAGCAAAATATTAATTATATATAAGATTTGCTTAGTTTTTTTTTATTCATTTTGTATTATTTTACCAGTACTATAACTGAGAACTTTTATTTTAAGGTTCAGGAGCAAGTACATCCCAATCTATCAGCTAATGAAGAGTCTCTTTATTATATTGAAGAACTGATTTTTCAGCTGCTTAATAAATTATGCATGGCCCAACCAAGGACTGTTCAAGATGTTGAGGTAAAAATTATTTTGTTATTTCAAAGAGCCATGGAATTGCTGTACAAATTAAATTTTGTATGTGGATCTATATTATTCTAAATTATTAGTAATGAGCCATTGAAATTATATGTGATATATGTGGTCTGTTTTATTTTTGTAGGGATTACACCCAGGGGTGCTTAACCACTGAGTCACATCACCAACCCTTTTTATTATTTGTTTTGAGATAGGGTCTCATTAAATCACTTGGGCCTTGCTAAGATGCTGAGGCTGGCTTTGAACTTGTAGTCCTCCTGCCTCAGCCTGCTGAGTTGCTAGGATTACAAAGTAGTTTATTGAGAAAGAAAAGTTTTTCATTAAAAAAACACTAAAACAATTGGATAAATTTATGAGGGGAAAACCTTGAAATCTGTCTCATACCACAGATATAAATTAATTCAAAAGCAATTAGACATAGACATAAAAACTGAAAATTGTAAGGTTTCTAAAAGAAAATGCCAGAGAATATCATCTTAACCTGGGATTAGGCATACTTTTTTTTTTTTTGTATTGGGGATTGAACCTGGGGGTGCTCTACCACTGAGCTATATCCCCAGCCCTTTTTATTTTTTTATTTTAAGACTGTGTGTCACTAAGTTGCTAGGGTTCATAAGTTGCTAGGACTGGCCTCTAACTTGTGATCCTTCTGCCTTATCCTGGAATTACAGACGTGTATCATTACACCCAGAAGGGTTAGGCAAATATTTTTTGATAGGACTCAAAACACAGTAACTAAAGAATAAAATTGATGGGACAGTAAAAAGGTACAAATCCCATATGAAGGGAAAATACTTGTAAAATGTATTACTGACAAAGGGCTTGAACCCAGAATAAGTTAAAAAAACTTCTACAAATAAATAAGAAAAATATACCTTCTTCCCCAAATTGGCAAAAATCTTTAAAAGAAATTTCATGAAAGAAAATATATTTAATAGCTAATAAGTACATGAAAAGGTACTAAAGCTCAGAAGTCATCTGGAAAATAGGAATTAAAATCACAATGAGAGGGCTGGGGTTGTGGCTCAGTAGCAGAGCGCTGCCTTACACATGTGAGGCACTGGGTTCTATCTTCAGCACCACATAAATATAAATTAATAAAATAAAGATATTGTGTCCATGTATAACTAAAAATATTTTTAAAAAATAATCACAATGAGCTGGGGATGCAACTATGTGGTACAGCACTTGCTTAGCATACATGAGGCTCAGGGTATAATCCCTAGTATGCAAAAATAAAACAAATCACAGTGAGATATTATTTCACATCAACCAAAAGCTATAAAATTAAAGATTAATTGTGCCACATGTTGGTGGCAGTATAGAGCAGCTGGAACTCTTTATATTGCTTGTGGGAATATAAACTGGTATAAAAACTTTTGAAAATCGTTTAGCAGTTTCTAATAAAGTTATATATCTATTGCATGACTCAGCAGTTCTCCAAATTTACCCTAGAGAAAGAAAATATATGTTCCTGAAGAGGTTTATATGTGAATGTCTAGGCAGTTTAATTCTTAATAGTGGTAAATTCATAAAATGAAATACTAATCAGCAACTATTAACACGTTCTCTAACATAGCTGCAAATCACAGAGCGAAAAAAGCCAGAACCTAGAGTACATATATTGTAAGATTTCATTTTAAGAACTTTAGAAACAGGTAAAACCAATGGTGGTAGAAATCAGGGTAGTGGTTGCCTAGAAAGGGTGGATATCAATTATACAATGTTCTCTATGTTGATTTAGATGATGGTTACAAGAGTGTGAACATTTTCAAAACTCATCAAGTTGGGCAGGCATGGTAGCACACGCGTGTAATCCTAGTGGTTCGGGAGGCTGAGGCGAGAGGACCACAAGTTCAAGGCCAGCCTCAGCAATTTATGGAGGCGCTAACCAACTTAGTGAGACCTTGTCTCAAAATAAAAAATGAAAATAATTTTAAAAAAGGGATGGAAGGATGGCTCAGTGGTAGAGCACTCTTGGGTTCAATCCCCCATATAAAACAAAACAAACTCATCTAATTATACATTTAAGATCTGTGCCATTTTCTGCATAAAAATATTACTTCAGTAGATAAATGTAAATTTTTGCTTATTGATTAAAAATACATCTACCTCTAAAAGAGTGTGTGTGCATTAGAGTTCAAATACTTGTTTTGCCTTAGTTTCATGGGAGTATTTTTAGAATTGTAGAAGTACTAGTACAGCTTTTAAAAATTGCTTTTGTACTATAAAATTTACATTATCTTTCTTTTGAAGATTGTTTCTATAATAAAGCAATAACTTGCAGCATTAAGGAAAATCTTAATTTGCGGTGATTAAGGTATTATTTTTTTCAGGAACCCTTGGAATTAAAACATTTGTTTTTATACTTCTCCACTGAAAGATTTGAACTTTAAATAAATACAATGAAAGAATACTTTTCAGTAGCTAAATTTGCTAAAATATGAGAATATAATTTTAAAAGTAGGAAACTTTGCTAAATTGAAGTTTTATTCAGGTATCAGTAATTCTCATTATTTGTGTCAATCACTTGTTAAATTTAAAATTAGGTGAACCACAGAGGCTTGGATTATTTTTGCCAAAATCTGTATTTCCATGGTCATTCTGAGGTCCCACACCCACATGATCTCATTATATCTGTTTTTATAAATTCTCTTTACTTAACGTGATCACTGATAACTATTTCATGTTAATGTCCTATACATGATATCTTTTCCTTTTTCAAGTTCATCTTTTTTTTTACTTTTGTAGTACTATGCATACTAACTAGACCAGTGCTTTCTCACTGACCTACATCCCCAGCCTCCAGTTCATCTTAAATTATGTGAAAAAATCTTAATAGTCCTATTGGTCTTTTTTTTCTCTTTTTAATATTTTGTTTTAGTTGTAGTTCGACACAATACCTTTATTTTATTTTTATGTGGTGCTGAGGATTGAACCCAATGCCCCGCACGTGCTAGGCGAGCGCTCTACTGCTGAGCCACAACCACAGCCCCCTATTGGCCTTTTTTTAAACATAAAAATTTATTTAATATAGTAAACGGAACATATTATATCATACTGTTCCCTGTTTGCAGTAAATATAATGTTAAAGTTGACTTTTTATGAGTTTTCTATTTGTGAACACTTCTCTTAATTCTGCGATGGTATTGCAACGATCTAAACAGGAACGAGTTCAAAAGACCTTTCCTCATCCAATTGACAAATGGGCTATTGCTGATGCACAATCTGCCATAGAGAAACGAAAACGAAGAAATCCTCTTTTACTACCTGTGGACAAAATTCATCCTTCATTGAAGGTAATAAGATTAAACATTTGGGGAATTCTTTTACAAATAATTATTTATAAATCATTGGTGTATTTATGTAGTATTAATGTAGCATGGTCTGTTAGTATATATGTGCACTTGCATGTGTATTGTACTTATACATACATACATATATGCATATTAGTATGTGTACAAAATAAAATAGGAGTTGCAAGTATATGTCAGTGGTAGAGCACATGCTTAATGTATGTGAGGCCCTGTATTCAATATTCAGCACTGCCTGCCCCAAAAGAACAAAATAAAAATAAATGTGCTCTGATGAATTAGGATTGCTTTCAAATAATATTAAAAGTTATTAATTGTGAGAATGCATTGTGGCACTTTTCAAGGAATGCTAACCTGACTGGTTTTTATGTATTTGGCCATGATTCTTAAGCTTTTGTTGATTAGAAAAGTATATGTAATGTCAAAAGTATATGTAATGTGGGCTGGGGTTGTGGCTCAGCGGTACAGCGCTCGCCTAGCATGTGCAAGGCCCTGGGTTCGATCCTCAGCACCACATAAAAATAAATAAATAAAGATATTGTGTCTAAAAAATAAATATTAAAAAAGTATATGTAATATAAAAATGTCATTTTAAAATGTCATAAACATTTTAAAATTAATCTGTAATACAGATATTTCACTACACTTTAGAAAAGCAGGCCAGAGAATATTATTTAATCTCTAGAATATGCTTGTTGTATATTGATTCAAAGACCATTTGGAAGAAATTTCAAGAACACCCGCCCTACACACACACAAACACACATCCTCCCTTCCAATAGAAAATGTTATAATTAGGGGATGCTGGTTTAAAACAAGGTCCTTGAAGAAAGGAGATATTTGTCAAATGGGTTTTAGATAATGTGTTAAGAGATTTCAGTGAAGTACAGCTCGTAATTTCTATATTAGAATCAACTATTCTCATTTAATAAGAAATCAGATTTATTCGATTAGATATCTTTAAAAATTTTTTTGACGCCTGTAGCACTGGGATCAAAATGTAATTTTATATCCTGTAATACCTATAAGTTGAGACATTTGACTTATAGAAAGTTCTTTATAAGAAAAAAAAAATAGGAATTTTTAAGTGTTTAACTGATACTAGACAGTGTTATTTTTTGAAATTATTTATTTTTTCCACAGGAAGTTTTGGGGTATAAAGTGGACTACCATGTGTCCCTATATATTGTGGCTGTACTAGAGTATATATCAGCAGATATTTTGAAATTGGCTGGTAATTATGTTTTTAATATCCGACATTATGAAATATCTCAACAGGATATTAAAGTGTCTATGTGTGCAGATAAGGTAAGTGATAAAAGTTATTTAAACTGAATAATAATGTGCATCATTTCTGCCTCAATTTTTAATATATTATTATCTTAGTAATTTTATAATTCCTGACATTAGAAGACAGAAAAATCTTGGTTATACAGTAACCATAATATTTCCATGTTTTTAAGAGTATGTCAGGATGGGTGGGGAATTTCTCTTTTTTTCCCACAAAGAATCTTTTACCTAGAGGAAAAAAACATGCAGAGTTTCAAACCACTTTAAGAAAAGTAGCTTGAGTTTTATATTTTTAGGAGAACATGTAAAGTTCACTCTGGTACTTCTAAGTACAACTGATATTGAAGAGCATACTTTGGTTTCACAAGATAGTTTAGTAGGGCACAGCCAAAGAAAAAGGAGTTTGCAAAGCCAAATTACTCCCTTCTGATAACTTTTTGTTTACATATCTGTCTTCCTTCTCTCTTCCTTTTCTTCTGCTTTTACTTTTTCTTTTTAAAATCAATATTTTTTTAAAGAGAGAGAATTTTTTTAATATTTATTTTTTAGTTTTTGGTGAACACAACATCTTTATTTTATTTTTATGTGGTGCTGAGGATCGAATCCAGTGCCCCGTGCATGCCAGGCAAGTGCGCTACCACTTGAGCCACATCCCCAGCCCTAAAATCAATATTTTTTAAAAAAATTATTTGTTTCAATTAGTTATACATGACAGTAGAATGCATTTATGCACTTTGATAGATCATACATAGATGAGATATAATTTCTCATTTTTCTGATTGTGCATGTTGTAGAATCACATTGGTCATACAGTCATATGTATACATAAAGTAATAATGTCTGTTTCATTTTACTGTCCTTCTTATGCCCATATCTTCTCCCCTCCTCTCCCTTCATTTCCTTCTATCTAATCTAAGGTAACTCTGTTCTTCCCAATCCCTGACCCCCACACACAACTTATTGTGAATTAGCATTCACATATTAGAAAAAACATTCGGGCTTTGGTTTTTTGGGATTGGCTTACTTCACTTAGCATGATAGACTCCAACTCCATCCATTTATTGGCAAATGCCATAATTTCATTCTTCTTTAAAAGCTTCTTCTTTGAATATATACACCACATTTTCTTTATCTATTCATCTATTGAAGGACACCTAAGTTGGTTCCATAGTTTAGCTGTTGTGAATTGAGCTGCTATAAACATTGACATGGCTGTATCACTGTAGTATGCTGATACAATCAACATTTTTGAAGTGTCTGTTATGGACCTGAGCACTGTCACTGTACCAAGCAGGCAAGATACAACACTAAGGTAGCAACCCATATTTTAGAAGTAATGTGTTTTAGTGTGAAATAAAACTATTGTAAACAAATTATTGCAACACAATGTGATTTAAACTATTACACTAATAATCCAGGGCGGAGTCGAGAAAGTGATCAGGGAAAGGCCTGGAAAACTGCACAGAGAAGGTGCCTAAACTGAAGCTTCTAGGGCCTGCCCCATGCCAGTGGTTCTCAGCCTTGACTTCACATTGCAATTATTAGAGAGCTTTTAAAGAATACTGATACCTACATCTTACCCCTAGAAATTTAACTGGCCTTGGTTGGACTGCCAGGCTTCACTATTTTTTGAAAACATCCTTGATTCTGATGTGTATACACCCAACATCCATTGTAGTATACATAATTTAAAAAATGATTTTTCACTTACATTTTATTTTGGAAATTCCTCACCATTTCTATTTTGACTTCTAAAATAATGACAACATATTTTTGGTTACTTTCAAAGTGTCTCAGGCTTATAGAAAATTTGGAAGTACAATAAATAAACCCTCTTCCTACTGAGCCATTTGAGAATAAGTTCCCACCATAGTGAGTCCTATAACGAGAACATTCTCCTACAGTACAACAGTATATAGCAACCAAAATCCAGAAAATTAATACACTTATACAATTCAAGTTTTGCAAGTTGTTCCAATAATGTCCTTTATAGCAAAATGATCTAGTGAAAATTATGTTTGTTTATTTAGTTATCATTTATCTTTTTCTCAGTCAGGAACAATTCCTTATTCTTCCTTCAACTTTTATGACTTTTACACTTTTGAGGGTTGCAAGCCAACTATTGTGTAGAATATTCTCAGTTCAGGTTCTGTGTTTTTTGTTTTGCTGTACTTCAGATTAAGGGCCTCACACAGGATAAGCATGCTACATCCCATGCCTTTAAAAAAAAAAAAATTATTTTGAGGCAGAGTCTTGGCTCAGAATGGCCTCAAGCCTGTATTCTTTCTGCTTCAGCCTCCCAAGTAGCTGGGATTACAGGAGTGTATCGCTATACCCAGCTTTAGATTTTTCTGATATAATCTCTTAATTAGAATCAAGTTATGATCTTTAGTTAGGAATATCATAAAAATTGTGCCGTGTTCTTTTCATTGTGTTTTCTCACATGGCACTTGGGTATACAGTTTTCAGTGTGTTTTATTAGTGGTTATGTTCACTCTGATTACTTGATTAAGTGGTTGTCTGCCAGGCCTTTCATTTGTGAGTTATTCTTTTCCATTTTATAATTAATAAATTATTTATAGAATATTTTCGGACTATATCTTATTCCTTACAGTGCTTTAAATTTACTCATATGTTTATTTTATATAGGCTTCTTGATTCTTATTCAGTGGGCCATAATCCATTGCTTCATTATTTATTTAGATTTTCAAATTGCACCAGATATGATCAGTGGGATCTCTGAGTTGGCTTATCTATTTTTGTCATTTTTTGAACATTTTATTTTTCTGTTTGCTTATTTTTTAAAGTACAAATTAGCAAATTTTAGTTGTATATATTTATGTTTTATAAAGTGATGTTATGGGGGCTGGGGCTGTAGCTCCTTGGTAGAGTGCCTGCCTAGCACTGGGTTCAATCCTCAGCACCACATAAAAATAAGCAAATAAAATAAAGGCATTCTGTCCAACTACAAAATAAAATAAAATAAATAAAAATAAAGTGATGTTATGGTTTATAAATATAGTGTGGAATAAGCTTATTAACATATACATAAACTTAAATGCCACAGTATTTTTGTGATGAAAACATTCAAAATTTATTCTTTTAGTGATTTTGAAATGTATAACACATTGTTATTTACTATATTTACCATACTGTGCGATAGATTTCAAAAAACAGAGAAATCTATTCCTTCTATCTGATTCAGATTTTGTACCCTTTGACCATCATATTCCATTTCTCCCACCCCATAGCCTCTGGTAACACCATTCTACTCTCTGCTTCTATGAATTTGATTATTTTAGATTACACATATAAATGAGAATATGTGGTATTTGTCTTTCTGGAGTACTTTCGTACTGAATATTCCAGGTTCATCGTACTGTTTTTTAATTTGTTTTAAGTTATATATGGACACAAGATCTTTATTTTATTTACTTATTTTTATGTGGTGCTGAGGATCAAACCCAGTGCCTTATGTGTGCAAGGCAAGTGCTCTGCCACTGAGCCACAATCCCAGCCCCAATTTTATTGTACTCTTTTTTATGTTTTGTGCTGGTGCTGGTGAATGAATCCAAAATCTGGGTGCTAGATGAGGTCATTACTGTTGGAGTGTCACTGCTTTGGCATATATATGTGTGTATTATACACATGTATGCACTTATTTATATGTACTTATACATAATGCACACACACATATACATATATAATATATATAATACACACACACACACACACACACACACACCACACACATACACATATTCCCTCACTCCAGAGTGAGGGAATATGTGTACGTATAGATACCCATCAGTGATACCCAATGAACTTGTCTAGCACCCAGATCTTGTTTCTAAATGCCATGCTATGTGTGACATATGCACCCCATATATCTATGCACACAAACACAATCCATACTTATTTCTCATCTCTCTAATCCAAACTAATAATACTATAAGATTCATTTTAGTCTTCCATTTTTCATATTTACAACTCCCTTTTGACTGTGGGAAAACTGGTTCTCTTTTTTTTTTGGATATATTTTCTTATTTGATCAATCCTCCTTGTGTAACCAACCTTTTCTCTTTCCCCACTGGTATAGGCTGCCTCCTTAACCCTATTTTAATTTAGAATCACCCCTTTCAAGTATATTCTCCTTATCCATCTCAAGCTCTGATAATCTTATTCTGCTGCCTCCCCCGATGTCTTACCTCCCCCACCATATGACTATCCTTCTCCCCTTCCAGGGCTTTTAACATACCATGGTAGGCTGTCTTCCCATGTAAATGCCTTTCTTAACCACTAAGCTTCAACACTGTTTACCAAAGCTGCCTATTATATGGATAGTCTCTTTATCTTGATAGGCCTTAGTCTCTAACATCAGGCTGTGCCTCACCCTCAGACACCCTTCTTATTCCACTAAGGATCAACACCCTGAGATGGGCCACCACAACTTTTCTTCCCTTTCCACCCTGCAGGAATTCCTACCTTATTTACCTTGTCCTTCCTCTTCCCCTAGTGCCTTGAACAGACTGTTGAAAAATTATGAAAATGAGAGACTTTCTACCATACTTGAGGTTCACCTTTTCTATGACTCTTGAAAGGCAAAAGCAGTTAATTTCAAAACAGTTTCAGAATTAGAAGACACTGAATCCTAAGCACAGATTGTCAAGTGATTATGTGCTCTTGGGCACTAGTAAACTTGTTTCTCACAAAACTGTTTTTGTAAAATTTGAATTAAGTGGAATTTCTTTTTCATATAAAGCTAAAATTAGCTTTTCTGTTAACTTTCATTCATTAATTCTGTCTTCTGAAGTACAGACTATACTGTTTTTCAGACTATACTGTTTTTTTAAGTTGTTCAGTTATTTGAAACATTTTTTTCATGTCCTAAATCATCATCTTTTGAGAGTTAAAAACAAAACAAAACAAAAAAATTCATGTGACATGATTTTCAGATCCCCTTTCTATATTGTTTTCAGACTGATTGCTAATATTAAAGACAGAAGTCCAGATTTGGTCTGACCAAATCTGAGTATAATCAGATTCTGACCTTCTTGATTCTGTATGCTATTATATAATTTATGCATTAACATTTTTGATCCCCAATGTCATCTTGATTACTTAAAAAAAAAGTTTACAGATACTTTTGAAGTCCCTTGGACTTTATCTTATGAAGTACTATTATGATGTTATATCTTTGATTTCTTTACCTCATAGCACTATTTTTTTAAATGTAAGATTGAATTCAAATTTATCCCTAGATACTTTCATACTATTATTGAAGCTATATTCTAAAATACCAGGATATCTTAAAAAATCTAATTCTGACATATAATACTTTAAATATTTTACCCAGCTTTTTATAATGTGTACAAGTCCAGGAAACATTCTTTTTTTTTTTTTTTAAAGAGAGAGAGAATTTTTTTTTTTAGTTTTCAGTGGACACAACATCTTTATTTTATTTTATTTTTATGTAGTGCTGAGGATCGAACCCAGTGCCCCACGCATGCCAGGCGAGTGCGCTACCACTTGAGCCACATCCCCAGCCCCCAGGAAACATTATTTTAGATGAAATTATTTAGTAAAATGGTTGATTTTAAATGTTATTAAGCATTCTTCTAGGTTAAATGTCACAATTTTTCATCATTATAACGTTTCATTTACTGTTTCATCTCTTGTCCAAATCTGGGTCAACAAACTTTATGTGTAAAGGGCAGAGGATAAATATTTGAGGCTTTGCAGTACATACAGTTTCTCTAACAACTGTTTACTATCTTTACCCTTGGCAGCATGAAATCAGCCGTAAACAAATGAGCATGGGCTGTCTACTAGTAAAACTTTATTTACAAAAAATAGGCAATGAGCTGAATTTGGCCTCTGTGCTCTAGTTTGCTAATCCTTGTTTCAGACTTCCGTTTTGGGATCTCCATTTGTCGAAAGAGACTGCCATATGCTTAGCTAAAATTCAGATGACTATATTTATGATTATAGTTATATAAGTTGAGTAGTGAGATTATTTGACACAGTGTGATCTTTGTGAATCTAAACTGATTTCTAGTGATTACTATTTTAAGAACTCACAAACCATCCATCTGTTTAATAAATTATTTAAGATGTTGATTTCTAGGAATCTGTATGATTTGCCAGAGAACTTGAGAATCAAACTTTTTTTTAAAACATTAAAAATAAAAACACTTGGGGTCCTGGGGTTGTGGCTCAGCAGTAGAGCGCATGCAAGTCCCTGGGTTTGATCCTCAGCACCACATAAAAATAAATAAAATAAAGGCATCGTGTCTAACTACAACTAAAAAAAATTTTTAAAAATAAAAGCACTTGACTCTTCTGAGGTATTCTGGCATGTCAAAGATTGATGGAAATAGAGTCACAGGAAAGAATTGTAAGACTCAACTTCTATGATATTTGTCATTACTAAGGAAAGTAGTATTTAATCTGGAAAAGTAGAGCACATACAATTAAGAAGGAAAATACTAATTTTAAGAAAGGTAAGAGGAAGTAAGAGGGCACAGAGCCGCTCTGAAGAAATTTTAATTTTCTAGGCCTACGTGTAACAGGGGTTGAGTTATCTTGTTTTGTTTTTTGGTACTAATTATTGAACCCAGGGGCACTTTACCACTGAGCTGCAACCTCAACCCTTTTTATTTTGTATTTTGAAAATAAATATCGTTATGTTGCTGATGGTCTTGCTAAATTACTGAGGCTGAACTCAAACTTGCAATCCTCCTGTCTCAGTCTCCAAAGCTCCTGGGATTATAGGTCTGTGCCACTGTGTCTGGCTGTATTTCTTTCTTTATATCTTTACTCCATTGTTTCAAGAACTGGCTCTACTTTAAAAAAAAAAAAAATATATATATATATATATTTTAGTTGTTGATGGACTTTTATTTATTTGTATGTGGTGCTGAGAATTGAACCCAGTGCCTCACGCATGCTAGGCAAGCGCATTACCACTGAGCCACAACCCCAGCCCCAAGAACCTCCTCTACTTGATTGTTCTTATTATAAACATGATCCCAAAATACTTTAACTGTCCTAATAGTTTTTATGATTCTTCACTAATTTTGCCTTTACCCTTTTTTACAAGTATAATAGTTTTAAAATAAATACACTATACATATGCTCCTTATTTATCTTACTTATTATTTTTTTATGGTACTGGGGTTTGAACTTAGGGTCTTTTTCCCACCAAGCTATATCCCTAGCCCTTTCTTTTTTATTTTATTTTGAGACAGCATCTCACTGAATTGTCCAGCCTGGCCTTGAACTTGTGATCCTCCTGCCTCATCCTCCTGAGTGGCTGGGATTAAAAGTGTGTTCCTCTTCACTTGGCCACATATACTTGTTTAAAGATTAAACAAGTATGTTCGGTACATTTATTATATGTCAGATGATGTGGATTTTAAGGTGACAGCATGGTTTTTAATCCTTAGAAGATCATTGACTAATGGGGGAAAACAGATATGAATAGAAATTTCATTATTAGTTGTTTCTATAGGAAAGAGAAGATTGCTAGTGGACAACTGAAGCTGGTAGGAAAATCTGGTAGAGAGGGAGAGTTTGGAAAAACTATATAAAAATTATATTTGAGCTAAATGATGAAAAAAGTGGATAGGTATTGGTCAGATGAATAAATGTAACACTTGGAAAAGAGGGAGGAAGTAAGTGAAGACATTCTAAAAAAAAGTAATAGAGGGAACTGACCAGATTTAAGAAATATTCTGAGTTAGAGTCAACAGGATTTGGGGATAGATTGGATATAGGAGAAAAATGGGAGAAGTAATAAGTCTAAGGTAATGGCAAGTTTTGTAGTTATGAAGACCAAGTACAAATAGGTGATATTATTAATGATTCTGAGATGGAGCATATATATGTAGGTTTTGTTAGACAAGGAGATATTAGGCTTTGGCAACATTTGTCTAGGGTCCAGAGAGATGCTGAGACTACATATAAATGTTTAGGAATCATTGTGATCTAGATAGTAATTGGAAATCATCTAAGGGGATGAACTTACTCATGGAGCAAGGATAGCAGATGTTTTTAGACTGGAAGCTTGGTAGTGAATAAAGCCTCGAGATTTTTAAAAAATTAAATTTTTCCCATCTGTTTGTATTTATAAATAATTTTTTTTCACATAGAGATCTGGATTCTGTATTTTTATTGAAAAAAGAAAGACAAAAAGCCTAAAATAGCTGACATTGAACAGTAGACTTTCTCTTTAGGTGCATACATCTTCCAATTTGTCACAGTCTCTACTATTTCTTATATAGATGTTACCTGCCTGATTCCTCTACTATTTAAATTCAGGACTTTTGGTTTTGTTACTGTGTGTCAGTGTTTCATAACTATAACAAAATACCTGAGACAATCAAAAAGAGTGAAGGTTTACTTTGACTCAGTGTTTTCAAGATTACAGTCCATGATCAGTTGTTCTTGTTGCTTGATCAGTTGTTCTTGTTTCACCATGCACTGCTTGCATATCATGGCAAGTAGTGCATGGTGAAACAGCCCACTCTCCTCATGGTTTCCAGAAAGCAAAAACACAAGAACTGTGGTCCTAATATACCCTTCAAGGGCATTCCCCCAGTGACCTACCTACTTCCCATAATACCTCACTTCTTAAAGGTTCTACCACTTCCCAGTAGTTCCAAACCTTTAACTCATGGGCCTTAGGAGACACTTATCCAAACTTTAGTAGTTGCAAAAAGAATTCTAAGAATGGAACCCTGGAGTAAATGGTAGAGAATTAAGTGTAGAGAAGGAGGCCCCATTGCCAGATGGCTTTTTAGAAACCAAGGGAAGGGAATGTTTTAAGAAGTAGAGATGGTTAGCTATAAAAAGACAAAAATATACCATTAGATCTGATACTAGGAAATCATCAGGGAGACCAATTTTATAGACTAATGGGCTTGTTAAGTGAATAGGAGTGAGAAGAGACAGCAGGTATAGACTGTTCTAAAAGGATCTTTGATAAGGGAGAAAAAAAAGAGAGTGACAGCTCTTTTTTGTGTTTTTTTATGTGTCATACCTTTCATTTTGAATATTTGTTTAAAATTAGATTGTATCAGCAAATTCCCTGTGCAACCCCATGGGTTTCTTCAAAGTCTAAATGACTAGGAATTAGGGGTAAATGATGTTCAGTGATAAGAAGGTATGTCACATGGAGTGGGCAGTGAAGAGGAGAGGGATCCAAGGGATTTGAGAAAGCAGGTTGGGTTTAAATTATAAATGGCTTTTATCCTAAAAAAAAAAATTAAAATTTTATGCAGAAGGCAATGAAATACAGTATCATTTTTATCTTTTGTGTGTGTGTGTGTGGTAATTAAACCCAGAGCCTCATGTGTGGTAGGTACGTATTGTGCTACTGAGCTTATTCCCAACTCTTCTTATTTTTTTGTTTTGAGAGAGAGTTTCTCAAATTGCCCAGATTGGTCTTGAATAATGATCCTCCTGCCTCAGCCTTCAAGTAACTGGGATTATAAGTGTGCATCACCACATTTGATGATACAAATTTGTTTTTAAGAACATAATTTTGGAAATGGGAATGGGAAGACTTGTGGCAGACAGATCAAATTCTGGGACTTATATATCCTTGTAAGAGATGCTGATTGTTTAATAGTCTAATCTAGAGCATGGAAGGGGATAGAGATAACCAACCAGGTGTAGGAGAGATTTCTTTTTTTTTTTTTTTAATGTTTTTAGTTATAGATGGACACAATGCCTTTATTTTATTTGTTTATGTTTATGTGGTGGTGAGGATTAAACCTGGTACCCCACACATGCTAGGCAAGCTCTCTACCACTAAGTCACAACCCCAACCCCCTAAGAGAGATTTCTGAGTTAGAGTTACAAGAATCAGGAGGGCAGGGTTCATATTTAGTTTCTTCTTTATGGTAATTTACCAACACCTGGTACAATTTCTGGTGATCTGTAGGTCTTTTTCTGAATGAATGTTATCTCTTACTGTGTTGTCAGAATTTTCCCTTATCCCTTTGAAGTAGTTTTACTTTGGAGTTTTCTTTTCAGGATAATATCTTTTTTCCCCTGAATTATGAGAATTCTTTTTATTCATTTTTGAATTATAATTACCTAGGTAGAATCTATTTTTGTAACTATTATTAATTTTTAAAATGTGTGGTCACCTTATTGCTGTTGCTTTTTTTTTCCCCCCCTGTGGTACTGGGGATTTAACTCTGGAGCACTCGACCACTGAGCCACATCCCCAGCACTATTTTGTATTTTATTTAGAGAGAGGGTATCACTGAGTTGCTTAGCATCTTGCTTTTGCTGAGACCTGCCTTGAACTCGCGATCCTCTTCCCTCAGCTTCCTGAGCCTCTTGGAATGCCTTGCTTGCTGTTGCTTTTGATTTACTAAAAGTTCTTGCCTATTGGCAGATTTAATGTATAGTAGCAGTTTTTACTATTTCTAAGAGAAGAAATTGTCACTATAGCTATTTGAGCGTCAGTACGATATTTGGAGTTAGCAAGTAAACTTAATAGCAGTTTTTGATATGGTAAATAAGTTGTTCTTTGGTGTCTATTGTAATTGTTGGTACCAGGATCTTCTCTGGATACCAAACTCCACAGATGCTTGTCTCTTACATAGTATTTGTATTTAAACTATGCATATCTCAACTGTAGATTACTTGTGATATGTAACACAACATAAATGCTGTGTAAATTTTTTTGTTTAGGAAATAATGACAAGAAGAATAGTCTTTATACATATTCAACACAGGTGCAGTTTTTCTTTTTCTAATAATTTTGATTTGAGGTATATTGAATCTTTGGATATGGAACCCATATATACAAAAAGCTGATTGTATGCATCAGAAGATTCATACTGTTATCAACTGTCTACCTTTACAATATTATCATTTCACTTTTCCCATTTTGGGTGAGAGGTACTGGGGATTGAACTCAGAGGCACTTTACTGCTGAGCCACATCCACAGCCTTATTTTGTATTTATTTAGAGACAACGTCTCACTGAGTTGCTTAGCTTCTTTCTGTTTATTTGTTTGTTTTGTTTTGTTTTGTGTTGTGTTGCTGAGACTGGCCTTGAACTCATGATCCTCCTGTCTCAGCCTCCCGAGCCACTAGGATTACAGGAGTATGCCACCATGCCTAGCCACTTTTCCCTTTTTAACTCTACCCAAGTGCATACAACTTTCTTTATAATACAATAAGGAGCTACCATGCAAATACCTACTATTCACCAGACATGGTAGTATACATTTATGTACATTACCTCATTGAATTCTTCCATCAATGACATTTTACATATAGGTTATCTTATTTACAGAAGAATAAATCACTTGTTCATAATCATAGTTCAGTAAGTGGCTGAACTGGGATTTGGTTCAGATTCATGTATGCTCTTTTTTACATATGTTTGTATGTATGCATGTGAATCTTATATTACATACATGTGTGTATACATATAGATGCATACCTATACATATGTGTATATTTCACCATTAGGTTTGTCTTATTTTCAGAAGTATTTATTTTTCCATATCCAGTTTGACTTTAACATTTTTTACCTTCATCTTTACATTTTTCTTTTTTCTCCTAAATTTTCTAGTATAAATCTGCCCATAATACCTATAATTCTCATTGTTTAATATTGCAATTTCAAGTTTTTTGAGACAGTTTTACTAAAGAAAATAACTTTATATATTCCTGATTTATATTTCTCAGGTTTTGATGGACATGTTTGATCAGGATGATATAGGTTTGGTTTCTCTCTGTGAAGATGAACCTAGTTCTTCAGGTGAATTAAACTACTATGATCTTGTCAGAACTGAAATTGCAGAAGAAAGACAGTATCTGCGGGAACTAAATATGATTATAAAAGTGTTTCGAGAAGCCTTTCTTTCTGACAGAAAGTTATTTAAACCTTCTGTAAGTGACTTTTGGATTTGAAATTCTATATATCCCCCAAACCAAATAGCAGCTTAAAGTTATAAATAGTAATGTTCTTTACTTTATTAGCATATATAAATATTCTTTGGTATATTTGTGGATTTAAAATTTGCAAATTGTTATATAATAAGTGCAGTGACTTGGGAGGGGACACAAAATTAGAAGGAGGGGGTTTACACTGGTGTGAATATTGCTACTTAATATCTAAGATTTAGTTATTCACTGGAAGGTGTGGTCTAAAAAATAGATCTATGATTTTTTTCTGTCTTTTGGTAGTTACTTTAAGGCAGTAGTTTAAAGTTTTAACTGAATGCCACATATAAACAAAAGGAGAGCTGCCCTGCTGAAGACAGGGTGGGAGTGGCAAGAGTAGGATGGGGATTCAGAGAGACTTATCTTTTTTTTCTTTTACCTCTATTGCTTCTTAAGTCAGCTCTGGTAATCCAGATAGACAAACACTATCTTTAAATTTTTTTCTTCTTCTTTTATCACATGATTAATTTTAAGTATCTGTATGTTTCATCCACATTTTAAAAATACTCTGCTCTTAGCTTATTTATCTTATACCTCCTAACTTCATTCTCAAAATAACTATTACATAAAAAAATGAGAGTGGTGTTAAGACATAGCTGGATGAATGTTTAAGGTTAAGAACCGATTTAGTTTTTCTCATTATTTTCCAAAAGGATGAGTTATGAATTTAAATGATAATTTAAGGTGTTTTAATTGGCCTTTACCTTATTTATTTCCCTCCCTCCCCCACCTTTTCTTTTTCTAGTACTGGCACAAGAACCCAGGGCCTCATGCATGCTAGGCAGATTCTCTACTGAGAATTCTACCACTAAGCTGCATCCACAATGTTTTTTTAAAAAAGTTTATTTTGAGACAGATCTCTGAGTTGTCCAGTCTGGTTTCAAACTTGGAGTCCATCTGCCTTAGCCTCTCAAGCAGCTGGGATTATAGGCATGTGCCACCATACTAGACACCTTTTTTCTTTGGTACATATATTTAGTTTAATGATGTCAGTAACTCCCACCTGACATATGATCTTAAGTCATCAGAATTTTGTGGTTCAAAGTCCTTTAGTATTTTATTTGGCCTTTATAACAATGTCATGAGATGTATAGGGTAGGTATCATTATTTCTACCTTTCTAGTAGGGAAATTGACATGAAATAATTATGACTTACTCAGGCTAGTTATAGACCTCAACTTGAATTTGGGTTCTTCATTCTTGTTTTTCCTTGCTGACCTTGAACCCCTGGGCTCTCCTTAAACAGAGTTAGGATGGAAGTAAATAATTTGCTCATGGTGACATATCTGATATACTAACACCCAGTTCTGGTAGGATTCTTTTGAGGGTTAGATTATATGATAAAATGAGCCCCATCATAGAAATCAGGGACAAAGACCAAACACTTTGTCATTTCATACTACACATGGTGGAGAATTTAAGCTCAAGTTTGTTATATTCTAAAGCTCATGATATTTACAGTACAAGTTGCTAGGGTGAATAATAGTGGATCATAACCTGGATAATTAGTCATATGATTTGTTTATATCCAGAGGACTCAAACCTTTTTAACCTAAATATAATTCACACATTGGATTTTGAATGAAATCTTTAATTCCTTCTTAAATTCAGGAGATGAGTCACAAATTGTAAAAACAGACTGTATCTGAGGTATCTTTAAACTGAGGTATCTTCAGTTTGATCTCAGCTCTTGTCATTCACTAACTCTATACAACCTTAATCAGGTCATTTAGCAACATAGCCAGTTTTGAAGAAACACATATGCCAGAATTCTTTATTTCAAGAATTGCTTAGGGAGCTGGGGTTGTGGCTCAGAGGTAGAGCGCTCACCTAGCATGTGTAAGGCCCTGGGTTCGATCCAGCACCATATAAAAATAAATAAGTAAAATAAAGGTATTGTGTCCAACTACAACTAAAAAACAAATATTAAAAAAAAAAGAATTGCTTAGAATCATTCCTGGTGTGAGGCTTTAGGATTATGGAAGAAAACTATCCTGAATTTATATTTTCCAGTATTTTTACTCTCTATAACACAAGATATTTTGAAATTTTTCTTCGATATTTACAATTGACTTTCACTATGTCTTGGAATATATTAGTATCAGATTGGGTGAAAATGCACCTTTAACACTTATGTTCTGTTTGTATTTAGTAATTTTAAAGTGTAATTCACACCCTCAGGTCTTACTTAACCTTTCTTTTTTCTTTTTTTCAGGATATCGAAAAGATTTTCAGTAACATTTCAGATATACATGAATTGACTGTGAAACTTTTAGGTTTAATTGAAGACACAGTTGAAATGACAGATGAAAGCAGTCCTCATCCTTTAGCTGGCAGCTGTTTTGAAGATTTGGCAGAAGTAAGTTTACAAAACTACTTTAAATTCTCATTAAAATCCTAAATACTGTATTAAGAAATTAAGAAAGGTATTCTTTGTAAAATCTGCCTACTATTTAAAAAAATACTTAAGGGCAGGTGCTGTTGTGCACACCTGTAATCCCAGCAACTTTGGAGATTGAAGGAGGAGGATCGAAAGTTTGAGGCCAACCTCAGCAACTTAGTGAGAACCTATCTCTAAATAAATAAATAAATACATATAAAAAGGAGTGGGGATGTATCTCAGTGATAAAGTACCCCTGGGTTCAATTCTTGTACCAAAAAAAAAAAAAAAATACATGAGGTTTAATCAGTAGCAAACTAAAATTACATTGCTTATAGTTTTAGTGACTTTTATTAATATTTTTAGTGAAAATTTATACAGTAGAGTACTGACATTTAGGATATTTTTTAAAATGGTAAGTGCATTTAAGGTAAAGGAAAATACATTTTATTGACCATAGTTCTTAAGCTTTTGTGAATTTTAGACTGAATTTTCAAAAATAGAAAAGTTTCATATTAATTTTTAATAATTTAAGAAAATTATTTGGTAATCTTATAAATGATTATAAAAGTAATATGGCTTTATCAATGTTTATAGCAGCACAATTCACAGTAGCTAAATTATAGAACCAATCTAGGTGTCCTTCAGTAGATGAATGGATTTTAAAAATGTGGTTATATATACACAATGGAATATTATTCAGCAATAAAAGAGAAATAGAATCATGGCATTTGCAGGTAAATGGATGGAGTTGGAGAAGATAGTGCTAAGTGAAGTTAGCCAATTCCCCAAAACAAATGCTGAATGTTTTCTCTGATACAAGGAGTTTGATTCATATATGGGGTAGTGAGGGGGATCGTGGGAGGAATAGATGAACTCTAGATAGGGCAAAGGGGTGGGAGGAGAAGGGGGGGGGCATGGTGTTAGAAATGATGGTGGCATGAGATGGACATCATTATCCAAAGTACACGTATGAAGACAAAAATGGTGTGAATATACTTTGTATATAATCAGAGATATGAAAAATTGTGCCGTATATGTGTAATAAGAATTATAATGTATTCTGTCATATATAACAAATTAGAATAAAAAAAATTTTAAAAAAGATCAAAACTGAAAAGAAAACTAATGTGGCTTATTGCAAAATATTTGAAAAATAGAGACAAATAAAATGAAATTCATTCTATTTTTCAACTCCCTGAGATAACTTGTCCTTTAGATAACATTCATTTATCCTTAGAAATATTTAAAATTTTTAAAAAAATATTTTTCTTTAGTTGTAGATGGACACCATGACTTTATTTTATTTATTTATTTTTATGTGGTACTAAGGATCGAACCCAGTACTTTACATGTGCTAGACGAGCACTTTACCACTGAGCCACAACCCCATCCCTTTTAAAATTTTTTTATATCTATTTTTTTTTAATTGTTGATGGGACTTTATTTTATTCATTTATTTAAATGCAGTGCTGAGAATGGAACTCAGTGCCTCACACATGCTAGGCAAACTCTCTACCACTGAGCCACAACCCCAGCCTCAATCCTTACAAATATTTTTGTGTGTATCATACAAACCTATTTGTATTTACAATAAAATGGTTGTTCTATTTTTTTTTAAAGACTGGATTTTTTAATACATTTATTTTATTTATTTATTTTTATGTGGTGCTTGCTAGGCAAGCGCACTACTACTGAGCTACAATCTCAGCCCTGATTGTCCTATTTGATAAACTTTTTTACCTATATGTTATAAAAGTTTTCTTTGTTAATAAATATACTTCACCAGAATTTTTACATATGAATACCCTGTTATATGGAGACACCATAACATCTTTAGAAGTTTATAGTTTTTTTCTCTTTTTATTGTAAACAAAGTTCGTTTTTGACATTCTAATGGGAAAAGAAATGCATATCATTGTTTTTTAAAAAAAACTAATGATGTTAAGCATTCTTTCATACTTATTGGCTATTTTTATTTCTTTTAGTGCTATCTTTAGATTTCATGTAAAAGTGCCTAATTTTATAAACTTTGCCTATATTTTTCTGAAAACATACATCAATTTTATTAGGTCCATTTTGTAGGACAAAGAAAATGACAGGATGAAAATATTCAGTTACTGATATTTCACATTCAGCCTTGATTCTTAATAGAATGTTTTTATATTGTGATGTCATATTAATTGTTATTCTCTTGTTAATTTGTTGTACTCTTAAAGATATCATGAGGTTCTAAAATACTATATTTTTTATATAGTTCTAAAATACTATATTATTTTTATTTTGTTTATAAATGTAAATGCCATTTTAAATTTCTTTTCTATCCTTTTTTGTTGTTGGCACTGGGGATTGAACCCAGGACTTTAAGTATGCTAGGACTTTATGTAAAGTATGCTAGGCAAGTGCAATATAGCTGAGCTACATCTCTAGCCCCATATTAACCATTTTTAGGGGTGCAGTTCATTTGTATTAATTAAAATTCATAGTATTGTACAGCCATCACCCCTACCTCATTCCAAAACTTTTTCATCACCTAAACAGAAAACTACACAATGAGAAATAACTTCCTGTTTTCCCTCTCCCAGCTCTTGGTAACCTCTAATCTACTTTCTATCTCTGTGAATTTTCCTATTTTAAGTATTTCATGTAAGTGGAATCATATATTTATTCTTTTGTGTTTGCTTATTTCATTTAGTGTGTTTTAAGGTTCTTGTCAGTGCATGAGTCAGAATGTTATTCCTTTCTGTGACTTTTTTTTTTTAAAGAGAGAGAGAGAGAATTTTTTTAATATTTATTTATTTATTTTTTAGTTTTGGGCGGACACAACATCTTTGTTTGTATGTGGTGCTGAAGATTGAACCCAGGCCGCACGCATGCCAGGCGAGCGCGCTACCACTTGAGCCACATCCCAGCCCCTTTCTGTGACTTAATAATAGTCCATTTCACATACATCACTAATCTGAAATCCAAAACTTTAAAAAAAGTTTTTTTGAACCCAGGGTCACTTAACCACTGAGCCACATTCCCAGCTCTTTCTTTACATTTTATTTTAAGTCAGGGTCTTACTAAGTCCTTAGGGCCTTGCTAATTTGCTGAGACTGATCTTGAACTTGCACTCCTTCTGCCTCGTCTCCTGAGTTGCTGGGATTATAGGCATGCTGCACCATGCCAACCCCCCAATATTTTTTTTGATTGCTAGCCAGCTTTCAAAAGTTTTGGATTCCAAAGCATTTCGAGCCATCATTCAGATATGTTTGGAATTTCAGGAAGTTTCAGATTTTCAGATTAGGGATGCTCAACCCATAAAATCTATGTAATATTCCAAAATCTGGAAAACTCCAAAATCTGAAATATTTCTAGGTTCCAAGCATTTTTGATAAGTGATACTCAACCTTTACCTTGTTTTATTCATCCTGTTCATTTGTTGATAGACATTTGTATTATTTCCACCTTTTAGCTATTATGAATAACATTGCATTTTTTTTCACTTATTGTAGGTGTATACCTAGGAGTGAAATTGTTGTTGTATGGTAATTCTATGTTTGCTTTTTGAGGACCTGCCAAATTTTCTACCCCACTCCCACCTTGGCCAGGGATTGAACCCAGGGGTGCTTAACCACTGAACCAAGTCCCCAGCCCCTTTTATTTACTTAAAGAAGGGTCTCACTAGTTGCTTAGGGCCTTATTAAGTTGCTGAGGCTGGCTTTGAACTTGCAATCCTCTCGCCTCAGCCTCCCAAGCCTCTAATAGAATATAGGTGTTGCCACCACACCTGGTGCCAAATTGTTTTTATGGGGGCCATACCATTTTACATTAGCACTAGCCTTAGTTCTAACTAAACATTGGAGTTATTGGTTATTATTGGCGAGTATAAATTTACTTAAATATATACGTTGGAAAAGCTATGGGCAGTTAATGTTTTGTTGTTTTACTATCTGTTATCTTTGCTCTCCTTTCTTTAATTTTGGAAACTGTCGAGTATCAATGTTATTTCCTTTAAAGTATCGTAAATGTAAACTTATTTAAACTTGGATAAGCTTGAGTTTCCAGCCTTCTTTTACTTATCAATTTACTTCTCATTTACTGGGAATAAAATGTACATTTTAATACCTTGACACCTGTGATCACAGAGTCCATTATTTATTTGAAGATCCATTGCCTCTTGGCATCTAGTGTTCAAGGTCAGTGCTTACATTTTAAAAAAATTTATCAGTTGCAGACATAGTTATTGTTTGTTTTTGAAAAGTAGAAAGCAAGAAGGGATGATACTTTATTGAGGACTTGAATAGAATTTTGTCACTAGATGATCTCTAGCATATTAGTAGAAAAGATATTCTTTTAAACCTAATACATTTTCATTTTTTGGTTTTTTTAAAAAACAGGAGCAAGCATTTGATCCTTATGAAACATTATCACAGGACATTCTTTCACCAGAGTTTAATGAACATTTTAGTAAGTTGATGGCTAGACCTGCAGTTGCTCTACACTTTCAGGTAAACTTAACTTAAATGCTCTTTTCTTTTATAAAACAAATAAAGAAATACATCACCATCTTATCCTTCAAATGTTTGTAATGCTAGAATAAATTTCATTAGTTCTTCAAAATCTATTAATTCTAAGCTCGTTTTAAATTATTTTCTGTTTTCTGTCTTCTTTCAGTCTGCTCTTAATGTGGTAAATCTTTTATAGTACTACATTGCAAATATTGAACAACCAGAAGAATCTGGCACATTCTAGATGAGACTATAGAGGTGAATCTGGGGAGCTATTTCAGTATCATATTTCCTATAGGAAGATTTGGAGAAATCTTTTAAAGAAATGAGAATAGCCTTATATATTCTCAAATTGGTTTCTCTATCAGGTCTACAATTTAAAGAAGATAAATACTGAAGTGAGAAATAAGATATGAATTTCTTGGTTTAATAATGCATTTAGATAAAATGAAAATAGATGAAGAGAGGCAAAATTTTTATTCTGTCAATACTTAAATGTTTCATTGATATAAATGATACTTTACTAATTACCTGTAGCAACTTCTACATCTAGACTAGCTCTTACTTCCAGCATATGAAATGATCAACTCTGTATTCTTAAAACGAGCAAGCAAGCCATCCAACCTTTCTTCATTCTAGCTACTCCACCCTTCCATTTTTTCACTCTACTGTCAGTTATCTTCATATTATTTTTTACCCATCTCCCTTAAATATATACATTGGAAAAGCTATGGGCAGTTAATGTTTTGTTATTTTACCATCTGTTTTTGTTATTTTACTATCTGTTAACTTTATTATACTTGGATGTAGTATGTTAGAAGCAGTTTTTAAATTCTTCCTGGTGCTTCTCCTCCTTGAGACCATATTAATATGTTTTTTGAATAACACTACCATGGTGTTCTAATCAGGATATAATGCTAAAAACTACTTTTGACAATTAATTTAATTTGCAAAATACAGTGCATATTTCTATTTTATACTTTTGTCCATAGTATAAATATCTGAATTAGAGTGTTTATGAGGAAAATGTTTACAAAGAAGCCTATCATATTCTTTCTCACATTAAATATTGGTCTTGTCATTATTTTTCTTGGGGAGAAACATCAGTAAGTCAACTTTAAAAAATCAGCATGAGTTGATTTTAAACCCCTATAACTTTTAGCAAATCATCTATTCTACAGATTAGCAGTTTTCAACACCTGTATATACCTATCTCTAGGTACACATGAAAGTTTTTCAAGGGATAAAAATGCACAGATAACTTTAGGGGAATTGGTTCCTAGTTTGCCTGAGACCCTTTTTTTTTTTAATGTATTTTACGTTCTCTTTTCCAATTCCTCTTATACATTACCCCTTGCCACATTGAATTTCCTATTATGCATTGATCCAAGATGTAAGAAATCTCCAGGGAACCAATGAAAAGAAAAAACAAAACAAAATAAAATAAAACATTGCTACTGAGAGTTTATTGAATACAAAGTAAGGTTATCCAAAAGAAGGATATGGGTTGCTTATGGTAAAAACTCTTGGTAGTGAATGTCATATCTCCTTCTGCCTTGTCACATTTATCTGGCTACCTAAGAACTAAGAAGCAAGATATTTATCACAAAGATGAATATTAACTTTTTAAAAAGTTCTTCATTATTCATTCAGTATAAATTCAGCTTGTAAAGTTCTCATACCTGGAGGTTGTATGTTAGAAGCAGTTTTTAAGTTCTTCCTGGTGCTTCTACTCCTTGAGACCATATTAATATGTTTTTTGAATATAATAATCAACTCAGGATTTCTAACTAGTGTTTGATCTGGCTATTTGTTTTGCCAGTGAAGATTGGCTTTGTCAATTAAGTTGTGTAACAAACATTTTTCATAAGTTAAATAGCCTTAGTCTGAAATGTATTCAGTCACTGGTGAAATACATTTAAGTCACATTTATATTATACATCATCTCTTCAAATACATGCTTTATAGGTATTTAAACTGTGAACATTTCTAATGACAACATAAAAATGTGCAAGAGAGTATATAGCTTTTCAGAATGCCTTTAGGGTATATGGAAACCCAAATGTTTGAAGAAAAGCTGCAGACCACTTTTGTGAGAGTTATTTAAGCTTTACCGAGACGAAGAAATATATATATTTCTCTAATAAAGGGGGAAATGAGATAAAACTTAATTTATGGCACTACAATTTCAATACAGCTTATGCTTTTCATTATAGTTTTGACAAGTTTGTATACTTTTTAAAGCTATTTGTTAGGAATTGCTTTTATGTATCTTTGATGTCAGAGGTACATTATTACATTTTTTTTTGCTTTGCAGTCCATTGCTGATGGTTTTAAAGAAGCAGTTCGTTATGTCCTTCCTCGCCTTATGCTGGTACCAGTGTATCATTGTTGGCATTATTTTGAATTATTAAAGGTAAGGCAAAAACTTCCTGAGCCTTTTAGGAAGTACATTTATGAGATCTGAAAACTAGTTTTTGACCTGATAACATTATTTTAAATACTTCTTATTCACAAAAATAAAATATCTTAGGGCTAAGGATGTGTGTGTGTGTGTGTGTGTGTGTGTGTAATAAATTTTCTAGGAATTTATATATTCTATATATCTTTCTTATGTTCAGATCATTTCCATGTGGTAGAAAATTTATGTGTCATTTCACACCGAATCTTGAGTTACCATCTGATAGAAAAGTTTACTTTTTTGAAATTAACTTTTAGAGACACTTAGTACTAGTCTTTTAATTCTTGATTTATTTACATAATAATTTTTATGCATAACATTGCTCTAAATTTTCATCCTATTTTAACTTCTTAAGAAAATCACTTCTGAGGTTGGTTTTTTTGTTTTGTTTTGTTTTTACCATGCAGTATAGTATTCTTTCTCTCACAGTTAGGACCAAGTAACACATTCAAAAGCATATATAATATATTCTTTTATGTGTATATGTAATATACATACTATATATCTTTTTAAAAGTGATTCTTTGCTTTATTTTAACTTACTAAACAACCACTATTCTTAGTCACATCATCAAGAACCAAGAGATCTAGTAAGTGAATGGTGACAAGGTAGTTGTGGCTTCAGGATGAATCAGGCCATCATAGTCAATGTCTTGATCTTACATGCAGACATAGTAGCTATAAGAGCAACCTTGTAATCATCCAGATAGGGAAAATATTTTAACTATATACAAATCAGGATTTTAAAATGTTGACAAACATAGAAGACAAGTATAAGACTAATGATAGGACTTCTGAAAAGACATGTACATTATCTAGAAATATTTTAGAAATTCAAGTAAATATCTGGGGTCATGCATGTATTATTCATATGAAGCCAACACTCTCTTTATGAGTTCTTTATGGATTATTCCATATTTAAGGAGGTCTCTATTTTAAAGCTTCACAGGAAGATGTATTATTAATAATTTTAATGAGGTCATTGGGAAAGATAAGTCATTATTTCAATATGAAATAATTTGAAGTTTCTTTAGGTAATATTTTTTTACCTTTTACCTTGAAAACCAGAAAAGTTACAAAAATGAAACACTAAACTCCCTTCACCTTGATTCACCAGTTGTTAACTTATGCAATATTTGCTTTGTCATTCTTTTTGTGTGTATGTGTGAGTATATTCATAACATCAAAAGCTTGAGATATATCTATTGAAAGAAATGTCCTGAACCTTGAAAAAAACTTTGAGAAATATTTTACTGCATATTTATTCTTTTAGTACTGACACATCATTTAAGGACATGTTGAAGAAAAATAATATGGGGCTGTTTTTTTAAAGCAATTTAAAAAAAAATAGTTTTAATGAATTGAATTTCCCAACAAATTACTAACTCTACTTTTGTGAAAATCTAAAAAGAAATTTATTACTACCAAAAAATAATCACACACGTATTATTTCACATCTAGGCAGAGCTCCTATTCCAATAGAGACAAGTTCGAAATTTGTTATAATTTCCCATGCTTCAGACATACAGATATCCGTGGTAGTTGTAGCATTTTACAGGAATTCAGGAGAAGCTTGGTAAATATTTCAGTGAAGTCCCCTAGAGTTGAGAAAAAGCTTAAATGAGGTGTAAAATCTTGGATAAGATGCACACAACTGAGAAGAATGATTATCTCTTCAGGGAGGTTTATGAGATACTACAAATTAGTCACTTCAAATTAATCACTTCTATTTTATTACTTAATTTAACCATATATTGCAAGGGTGTTTATTCTCATTGACCTTTCATGCAAAGCACACTCAATTTCATTAAATTATACTTATCCAGTTTGCTTTTAACATAGAAGGGATCCTTTTCAGTTTGTCATCAGATGTAGAAATAGGCCAGTGTTTTACACAATTGTGTTTGGTGTCAATGTAGAGAGAGAGTAATGTAGCCAAAAGTTTGTACATTGGGGTTAGGGCTTCTAGGTTTGAGTATAGGTTCTACTGCTCCTTTTAGGCATATTACCTAACTTCTCTGCTTCACTTCCTTCATTTGTACCACGTTTATGATAATAACACTTATCTTGCAGAGATATAATAAATATTAAATAAGCTAACTCAAAATGGACAGAGAACTCAAAAAATATTCATCATTATTTGTCTTAACACCTAAAATTTTAAGTGTTTATAAAATAAGTCACTCTAAGTACTTCTGCTAGTTATTCTTTGGGGTACTTACCACACACAGGTAGTATACTAATGAATGAATAGAATAGCCACAGTCTTTAAGGTGTCTACAGTTTAGTGAAGGAAATGAAGAAGAATAAGGAATTATACTATAAGTGCCTAATAGAAATGATACTGTGAGACCACCATAGTAGGAATAACTAATTCTTCCTAGGGCAGTTAGAAAAAAAATCATATGGTAGTTGGATGTTTAAGGATTTATCCTAGTAAGTGTGTATGTCCTTACTCATTTGAAGAAGTCATGAAAGACAAATGCTGAGGAACTATTCAGATTGACTATAGAAATGTGAGAACTTAGTGCAACTCTGGATCCTATATTGGGGGGAAAAAATCCTAAAGGATGTTACTGGGACAAGTGACAGAACTGGAGTATGTACTATAGATTAGGTAATAGAGTTTTATCAGTGTTTAATTTCCTGAAAGTGATCACTATACTATAATTCTGTAAAATGAATAAATAAATAAAAAGAAAGAAAGAAAATCCTTATTCTAAAATGTACCACTGAAATATTAAAAGAGTTAAAGGGAACAATACTATTTGTTGTACATTTGAGTTTTTCTTACATTCCAAAAATAATCTCACAGTCATTCAGCAGTTGTTCCCCTTATTCTTCAAGGAAATGGATAGTATCACAAACTACACTTAAATAAATAGTTCAAGGGGGGGAATGATGAACACAGAATGATGAAACTTGTGGCAAAATGTTAAAAAAAAATAGTGATTGATAGTATATAGGAGTTGAATTGTGTAAATTTTTGCGACTTTTCTATAAATGTGCTATTACTTCAAAAGAAGAAAATAAAGAGAGAAAAGGCATCATTTGAAGCCATCTTCCTCAAAAAGAGGCATTTCTAGATATCCTAGAGGCTAAGTTCATTGGGTGTTTAGGAAGGCAGAGCCAACATGTAGAAAGTGTATGGAGCCATAAAAGAGAATGACTGATTTGATTTCTGTGTCAATGTAAGAAATTTAGAATACAGCCTTTTAAATATCTGTAGAGAATTAGCTTGGATATTCTTAAGCTGATATTTATGAACTATTACTGCTGAAATTTCAAGAAATATTTTGCAAATTATTGCATGAAGGTTATGCCAGAGTCATGTTTTACATACTATTATCAGTAGGAAATCTCATTTTGTAAATATCCTGAAATTTTTTTTCCTGCTTGACAACTTGTAATTATTACACAACTATTTTAAAAAGATGTGTAAGAGTTTGGGCAGGCTTAAGCTAAATAGATAGTAGATACTTAGTATTCTTGTAGCCCCAGAATCTTAACATTAGTGGCAATTTGGGAATTTCTACCAACAAAACAGAATAAAAATGCCTTAAGCATTTTATATCATCAACATCCATCTTTATTAAAGTATTTTAGAGTGTAGCTGTGAAGAATCATGACATTTTTAAAGCAACAAAATAAGTGGTTTTGCTAGTAATTTTCACCTTTAAAGATCACAAACTTTACATGGTAATTTGACCCTTTTGTGCTAATGCTTCATTGTTTTATTTCTTAGTCTAGGGATTAAGGCATTTCTTCTAATGATAGTCACTTAAATTATTTTTATTGCTAATCTCTTGATAGCAAGACTTCTGCATAAAAAAGCCAACTGTCTCTGTGTTTCATATGTGGAATAATTTTTAGGACTTTAAATGAAAGGTATTGGACCAAGTTCTCAAACAATATTCAACCATTTCCTTACTGAAAAAGGAAAATCTTGTTGAATACTTTTGAGATTGTGGTTGGAAAATGAGGAAAAGGCAAAGTTTGCACAAAGTTTCTAGGAAGTTAAAGATCATAAAATATTGCTACATCGATGTTCATGGCAGCACAATTCACAATAGCTAGACTGTGGAACCAACCTAGATGCCCTTCAATAAATGAATGGATTAAAAAAATGTGGCATTTAAACACAATGGAGTACTACTCAGCACTAAAAAATGACAAAATCATGGCATTTGCAGGGAAATGGATGGCACTAGAGCAGATTATGCTAAGTGAAGCTAGCCAATCCCTAAAAAACAAATGCCAAATGTCATCTTTGATATAAGGAGAGCAACTAAGAACAGAGCAGGGAGGAAGAGCATGAGAAGAAGATTAACATTAAACAGGGACGAGAGGTGGGAGGGAAAGGGAGAGAGAAGGGAAATTGCATGGAAATGGAAGGAGACCTTCATCGTTATACAAAATTACATATAAGAGGAGGTGAAGGGAAGGGGGGGGAAACAAGGGAGAGAAATGAAGTACAGTAGATGGGGTAGAGAGAGAAGATGGGAGGGGAGGGGAGGGAAGGGGGGATAGTAGAGGATAGGAAAGACAGCAGAATACAACAGACACTAGTATGGCAGTATGTAAAAACGTGGATGTGTAACCGATGTGATTCTGCAATCTGTATATGGGGGAAAAATGGGAGTTCATAACCCACTTGAATCAAATGTATGAAATATGATATGTCAAGAGCTATGTAATGTTTTGAACAATTAATAAAAAAAATA
Organism: Marmota marmota marmota; assembly: GCF_001458135.2. NCBI lineage: Eukaryota > Metazoa > Chordata > Mammalia > Rodentia > Sciuridae > Marmota > Marmota marmota. The sequence continues at coordinate 11,046,232 of NW_025999900.1, forward strand.
AAAATAAAAAAATAAAGTTGACCATATGCACACTCTAAAAAAAAATAAATAAAATAGATTTAAGTTTTTAAAATTTTTCTAAAAGAAGTCATAATAATTTTCCATATTCTTGCATAAATATACATTTAGATAATTTCTGTATGATAGCTATATATTATTTCTACTTTGAATTTTTCATCAAAAGGATTGAAATATTGGAGCATAATCCAATGTGAATTATTTTTTACAAAGTAAACTTCCTTTCTGAGAGTGAGATGCGAATGAATTTTGGAAAATTAAATAAAACCAGAGCTTTGGGGATTAACAAGCCAGTTTTTAAATTTTATTTCCAATGGTTATAAGATAGAATATTAATTTTTATAGTTTCTTGATTTGTGACTAGAATGGTTGAATTCTGTGTTATTAAACATACTAGTAGATTTCTTTATGAATTCTCTTTGCAGAAAAGTTTCTGATGGATTGAAGTGGTTTTCTACTTTATTATGTTGTAAAACAAAGATATGTAAGCTTTTTGAAATGTTGAAACTTGAAAACTTGAGTATTTAATCATTAGAGAATATAAAATCATCTGTGGGAGTTTATTTTCTATATTCATAGTTACTAATAAATTAAAGTAGCATGTAGTCTTCATGTTTTAGGTATTTCAGGCTATTATTGTAAATCTGGAAGATGTTCCAGTGATTTTCATTTTTTACTATTTGTGAAAAAAAAAGTCTTTTTTTTACTGTTTGCTAATAATAATTTGTATCTATATTGTATTTGTAAAAAAAAGGTTGGTTTAAGAGGTCATAAAATAAAATTTAGCTAGTTTTATTAAGTATATTTAAAATGTATTTAAAGTTTTAAATATTTGATGATTCTTTCTCTAATTATAAGAAAATTGAGAGAAGAATCAAACAATGCAGTTATCATTTATTTTTTTCTTAGCAACTGAAAGCATGTAGTGAAGAGCAAGAAGACAGAGAATGTTTGAACCAAGCTATTACTGCTCTCATGAATCTTCAAGGTAGTATGGACCGAATTTACAAGCAGTATTCACCTAGACGCCGACCTGGGTAATTCCAAACTGTTAAAAATATGAATATTGGGGCTGGGGTTGTGGTTCAGCGGTAGAGTGCTCACCTAGCACGTGCGAGGCCCTGGGTTCGATCCTCAGCACCACATAAAAATAAAATAAAGGTATTGTGTCCAACTACAATTAAAAAATAAATATTTTTAAAAAATGAATATTTTCTGTATGCTTCATTGTATCTGATACTTGGTTTTCTCAAAAAGTATAATTTATAATGATGGTTGCATTTTTAAAAGTTGTGCTTTTTCTTTCACTTTTTTTGGTTGTTTTAGTTTTAGGTTAGCATTGTCATAATGTTAAGATACACTTAATGAATCTAAAAATTTTTGTATAATCAGTATAAGAATTTAGGATTCTTTTGTAATTTTAGTACTTATGGCATTAGGAATTTTGAAATATAGTCTGTAGTACTTCGCTTTCACAGTAATGAAACGGGACACATATATTTTAGGGACAAAGTTAGAAAAAAGTAAATGTTGTATATAAAATTTAGTATTTGGATGTTTAATTTTTTTCTTTTGAAAGTCTGGGGATTTAACCCATAATTTCATGTATTCTGATAACCATGTGCTTTACCACTGGATTACACCCTCAGCCCAACTTAATATTTTTGTCACTTGATTTGAGATAGTTATCACTTGAAGAAATTAGGAATTAGGACTGTGTAATCATTGAATAATCTTATATTCATTTTTTTATTAGGGATCCTGTTTGCCCTTTTTATAATCGTCAATTAAGAAGCAAGCACCTGGCCATCAAAAAAATGAATGAAATTCAGAAAAACATAGATGGATGGGAAGGCAAAGATATTGGACAGTGCTGCAATGAATTTATAATGGAAGGACCGTTGACAAGAATTGGTGCTAAACATGAACGACATATTTTTCTCTTTGATGGCTTAATGATCAGCTGTAAACCTAATCATGGCCAGACCCGGCTTCCAGGTTACAGTAGTGCAGAATATAGATTAAAAGAAAAGTTTGTCATGAGGAAAGTACAAATCTGTGATAAGGAAGATACTTGTGAGTGCAGACATGCTTTTGAATTAGTATCCAAAGATGAAAACAGCATAATATTTGCTGCTAAGTCTGCAGAAGAGAAAAATAATTGGATGGCAGCCCTTATTTCTCTTCATTATCGTAGTACTCTAGATCGAATGCTAGATTCTGTATTATTGAAAGAAGAAAATGATCAGCCACTGAGATTACCAAGTCCAGATGTGTATCGTTTTGTGGTAAAAGACTCTGAGGAAAACATTGTTTTTGAAGACAACTTGCAAAGTAGAAGTGGAATCCCCATTATTAAAGGAGGAACTGTGGTGAAATTAATTGAAAGGTTAACATATCATATGTATGCAGGTATGTGAAACTCATTGTGAGTACTTACCTAGGGCCTAATTCCCAAAAGCTTTTTAATGGTGTTCAGAGATAATGTATAAACCCATTTATCCATCATCCAACTTTAATAATTGTCAACTCATGTTTCATCTGTTTCATTACAGATTTAAATACCCTTCTCCCAGAATTATTTTGAAGATCTCAGGGAAAAAAAAATGAATTGCCTCCAGAATATTAAAATACTGCAGAATCAAAAGGGATAAATAGCTAATTAAATGTTTCTAAAATATAATATTGTTAACTTGATTAGTTATTAAATAAGTGCTCATAAAATTTGCATATTAATGCAAATTTTAAAAATTTGAAAACAATCCTTATTTATCAAGAAAATACCACAGTTGGCAGGAAGAACCAAACTAAAAAGGAAGGGAAATATGGTACTCTGAATTAATTAAACTGAAAAATTGAACATGAAATATGTTTATGCTCTACTTTTTCAGATCCCAATTTTGTTCGTACTTTTCTTACTACATATCGTTCATTTTGTAAACCACAGGAATTGCTAAGCTTACTGATTGAACGGTGAGAAAAATGTATATTTTACTTGTATTAATATTTTATAAAAAAATTAACTGTTCTGTACCTTGCAAAGTGCCTAGTAGCTGGTACCTACTCAGGTAGGTGTTGAACATAATTTATTTGTCATTACATTAGATGTATTACCATACTTTTTAAGTAGTGTTTGCTGTTTGTAACAGTTCTTTTCAGCTATTAGCAATATTCCAAGAGGTAATCTTAAATACCCAATTTAATACAATTTTTAAAAATATTTTTTAGTTGTAGTTGGACACAATACCTTTATTTTATGTATTTATTTTTACGTGGTGTTGAGGATGGAACCCAGCACCTCACATGTGCTAGGCGAGCGCTCTACTGCTGAGCCACAATCCCAGCCCCTTAAAGACCCAATTTAGAGAGAAAAAACAACATTATAGTAAAATTTGTTCTGTTATTTAAGGGAATTTTCCACTTTTTGATTTTAAAACAAATTTGTTATGGAAAATTTCAAACGTGTGCAAGAGTAGACAGAAAATATAATGAACCCATTTATCCATTATCTAACTTCAATAATTATCAACTCATGTTTTATCTGCTTCCCTACAGATTTAAATATTCTACCCCCAGGATTATTTTGAAGTAGATCTCAGAAAACATATTTCGTCTGTAAATATTTCTATGTGTATCTCTGAAAGTTAAGAATTTTTATTTTAAATAAATCATGTATTATTATTAAGCTTAAAAAACAATTCCTTTATTAATATTTAAACATTTTTTGAATTGAAAAAAAATTTTTTAACTGAATGTTTTTTACTTAGTGATACTTTAAATGCTTTGTAGTTTAAAAAAAAAGAACCTGGCTGGATGTCATGGAATGGGTCTATAATTCTGGTACTTGGGAGACTGAGGCAGAAGGATCATTTCAGACAGCCTGTGCAACATATAATGAGATCCAATTTCAAAAAAAAATGTACTAAAATACATATACACATACATACATATGTATATACACACATGTATATGAATATGTACATATATAATCTGAACTACAAAATGATTTTTGTTTTACATTTATAAACTTAACTAAAATTTTATCTTGACCCCTATTTCCATTTTGTTCTATGAAATTAAATTTACTAGACTTAGTATAATACGTTATGAAAATCTATTGTTCTATTTCTGTGTCCAAAATAAGGAAAGTATATTTGCTAGACTTACATTATAGCTATATTTCCTAACTTACATTATAGCTATATTTCCTCTGGTTAGGGAAGGTTTTTGGTTTTTTAATTTTGATTTTTTACCTTACCCACTTAGGTTATGTTCTTAATTTAAAAGTTCATCTTGGGCTTCCTTTTTGAATTTCATACTCACGTATTTAAGGAAATTGATTAGTCTGCTTTCATTTTTATGATATAAATATTAAGGATAGATGATAAGTCCTTTCTTTCACATTATGGTACTGGGGATTGAATACAGGGACTCGAAGAAGCTAGCTAGAGTTCTACCACTGAGCTACATGCTCAGTCTCTTTTCTTTTATTTGAGACAGTCTCACTGAATTGTTGAGTTTGACTTTGAACTTGCGGTCCTCCTGCCTCGACTCCCTAGTAGCTGAGATTACAGGCATACACTAAATCTCCCAGCTCTTTATGATCTTTAAAGAAGTTATATTCCTGTGGATTCTTTTCTTGGATCTTTTCCATGAACCCTTTGTTGGTTGATTAATAGCATTGATTAATGCTAATCATAAAAAACTTTTTATAAAGATTTGATATAAAATCTTAGGATCATATAGATGAAGGCAATTTTTGTATTTGTGTAGTATGGAGTACTGCAGGGAAGGCTTAACAGTAATTGCACTTTCTACAAAGTGATAGGAAAGGGGATTCTTTGGTCAAATTTTTTTTGTTGTATTTAAAATATCTTTCATTTATGTATGAACAAATTCCTGTCCTTTTGGTTTTCTTCTTAGATTTGAAATTCCAGAGCCAGAACCTACTGAAGCAGACAAATTGGCAATAGAGAAAGGCGAGCAGCCAATCAGTGCAGACCTTAAAAGATTCCGAAAGGAATACGTCCAACCAGTACAACTTAGGTTTGACCTGAATATTACATTTCTTATGTGCCATTTTCAGTATATAGTTAACACAAAAATTCTTAGCTCTTAATTTAAATATAAATATTATTGTTAATTTTATAACAGTTAAATTTCCAAATTCCTTTCTCTGTGAAGCTATTTTAAATAAATATCCTGAAGAAATTTATATAAGTATACCATGTTATTTACATCAGCTCTCTCTGACATGTGATATATTTACAGATCAAAATAAATGTGTGTTATTATAAGTAAAACTTACATATATAAGCTTGCTTACTGTCAGCTTTCCACTTTATTTCCCTTATGTCCCTTTGTAATGGTAGTTACTTGGTCCTTGTTTGTTTTTTTTATAATTTTTAATATTTATGGAAGTTCTACTGCTTTTCCTACTCTTTATCATATGTAAAGTTACCTAAGGAATCATTGCAGTAATTTCTATAATAGATTTAATTATAGAGTTGCCAGTTGTTAGGTACTTTCTGTGCTAGATATTACCCTAAGTGCTTTATCTTTTTTTAATCTCATCCTCAAAACACAATTTTTTTTATGGTGCAACACAATGATTATTCTAACTTTATATATGAAGAAATGGAAAACTTAGTACGATTAAATAATTTGAACTTGGGTCATGTAAAGGGAGTGACAGGATGGGACCATATCTGACCTCTTGAGCCATTGTGTTTTTGTTTCACTAAGCATTAAAAATTGGAAGCTCCTTTAACCTTCTTATAGTCCAAATGAAAACTAAAGTATTATCTACCCTTTATCATTGGATACTGAGTTATCATATTAACTATATATGATCTAAATATTTTTTCTAAATATTGTTTCCTTGATTATTGTTAACTAATAAATTATAGCTTTGAACTGGATTTATTATTTTCCAGGATAATTACCATAAATAAATTCAATTTTAGAGGAATAATGGTGTTCCTAGCTATATGTCTTTTAGCCAAAACTTTTAACATGTCATTCTTTGTATAAGAAAATGAGATTTTTTACCCATTACATTAGAAGAAAGAAGAATAATTTTTCTCAAGTAACTGAGATGCATTTGTACTAATCTACTCAAATGAGGCATACATTTATGAGGTCCCTATTATAGGGCAGACAGGAAATAAGATCTTAGATCTCAGTCATGTGAATTCTTTAACTGTTTATATCTAAGCATGTTCTCAGTTGTATACTTGTCTACTTATGGTGAATACAAAAATAATAGACTGTCATGATGTGATGCCATAATATTATGATTTTATTGGGGTAAAAAGATACATGAAATAGTTATACATTATACTACTTTGAATAGTTCAATGGCTCACAAAAATATACCCCTATAAAACTTCAGGAATAGCTAAGATTAGACTCCAGTAGTTAGGGAAGACATCTTAGGAAGAGGTAAAATCTGAGATTGTCCCTAAGGGATGTATAGAATTTAGATATGCAGAAAGGTTGTTGAAGGTATTGAGGGTAACTAGAAATAGTGTGAACAAAGGTAAAAAGACAGGATTGAGAATGGTGTGCAGAGGAAATAGGTAAGGAAATTGAACTTAGAGGAATGAAGACATTGTATTGTAAGCTGTAATAGAGGAGATTAACTATATTGGGGTAGAGTTGAAGATGGCTTTGAAATTCAAGCCAGTTTGTTAAACTTTTTCTGTGAGCATTGAAGGAATTTTAGTAAAATGTAAGCTAATGTATTTTATTTAGCAATTTATTCTGACATTTTAAAAAAGAGCAAAATTGAGAGAATTTCATAGTGAACAATGATAAACCCACCAGATCAACTGTTAGCATTTTATTTTACTTACTTTTATCACATATATTTATTTGTCATTTTTCACTCAGTTCATTAATCACCTAATCTTTTGAATGTGTTTCAAAGTACACTATTTCTTAAATACTTCAACTTATATATCAATAACATTTCAGTATTTATTATTCATTTGTTCTAAAATGTTCATTACATGAAATACACACATTTTAAGTGTACTTTGGTTAAATTTTAATGTCTTTGTAATTCAAACTCCTTTCAAGATACAGAATGATAGACCACAACCCAGAAAGTTCCCTTGTGCTCCTTCTAGTCAATTTTTGTTGCTACTGCCCAAAGGCAGTATTCTGATTTATCCTGCTATTGACTCTTTTACTTGTCTTAGAATTTTGTATAAATTGATTTTTACACTTTTTTGTTTTTTGTTTTGAGGAAAAGGAGAGAGAAGTTTTATTGCTTTGCTAGCAAAAAGGAAACACAGGGGACTCCAGTCCCAGAGGCTGTGATTCTGCTGATCAGGGGGAACAAGGGTTTTTAAAGAGGCATTCAAAGGCTACATTCCTTGTTCTCTGTTTAGGAGTTGTAATTCACTTGTTAATTTAGGAGACAATAATTTCTGAGATCTTTTGGTGCCATCCCCAAGTCTGAATTACTTCATTCCTGTTGTGGGTGTGACTCTGACTAGTATGGGAAAGAAAGGTATGGATTCTATAACTTTCATGTCTGACTCAACATGCTTTTGAGGTTCATCCATGTTGCTTGAACCAATGGTTTTTTCTATTTTATTACTAAGGTAGTTATTTCCTTATATGAATACACCACAGTTCATGTATTTTTCCCATTGAAGGATACCTGGGCATTTTCCAGTTTTTGATTATGAGTAAATTTGCTATGAACTTTATCTTAGAAGTCTTATTGTGAATGTGGGAGTGGGGGTGTGTGTGTATTTCTTTTTTTCCCACTTGGGTAAATAACTCAGAGTGGAATAGCTAGGACATAATGTAGATATGTATTTTGTTTTAAAAGAAACTGTCAAAACTTCTTCTAACATTCTCACCAGCAATATATGAGCATTCCATTGCTGCATATCTTCACTATTGTTTAGTGATCTTATTCTTCATACCTAGCCATACTGTTGGGTGTATAGTGGTATCTCATTGTGGTTTTAATTTGTTCTTCCCTATTGACTAATGATGTTGAGAACATTTTACTGTCTCTTATTGGCTAGTCATTCTTCATCTTTGAAGAATAGGTTTGACTCATGTCTATCATTTGTTGAGTTGTCTTTTTATTACTAAGTTGTATAAGTATATCGAGTAGGACTGGATATAGTCCTTTGTCAGAAAAAGGTTTTGTAAATATTTTCTCCCAGATTGTGGTTTGCCTGTTAGTTTTCTTAATGGTACTTTGATGAGATGAAGTTTTTAAGTTTGATGAAGTCTGATTAGACTTTTTTCTTTTATATGATCGTAATTTTAAAATTACATCAATGCTATAGAAACTAGAAAGAAAATATAAGCAGAACTATTTGAACTGATATAAGTGGAAACTAGAAGCTAACAATTTATGATCTTTTGATATATTTTCTAAGCTCCTGAACTAACCAGACCATAATGACTTAATGTTGTTTTAATATAAATAGCATGATGAAGACTGGTAATTAAATGTACTTGCATAGTCTGAGAGAAATATAGTTGTCTGTGGTAGGGAAATAAAAATCTAACCTGAAAATGGCCATTTGTTGAAGTAATGAAGAAAAGTAATATTATTAGGATGTCTCTATGGTAGAGAGCATTTCATATTTGTATAGATAATTAAATACTTGCAAGATCAGGAGTAATCATTTTTGTGATATGCAAAACAAAATCACTCTCTTGACAAAAATATTTTTGTCTTTTAAAATGAAATAAGGTTATAGGCATATTTGTAGGTTACAGGGAAATTTGATGATAGCATTTGAATTTATTTATTTATTTATTTATTTATTTATTTATTTATTTATTGGTACTGGGAATTGAACAGAGGGGTGCTTTACCAATGAGCTACATACCCAGCCCTGTTTATTTATTATTTTGAGACAGGGTCTCACTCAGTTGTTTAGGGCCTTGCTAAATTGCTGAGTCTGGCCTTGAAGTTCAGTCTTCCTCCCGTAGTCTCCCAAGTCACTAGGATTATAGGCATGTGCCAGGACACTAGGCTAGCACTTGAATTTAGAACCAAATACAATAAATCTTAGTTAATTTTCCATTTTATATGAAAAATACATTAAAATTTAAAAACTTAAAATAGCTTTTCTATTATAGAGCATGTATTTTCTATATATGAATAAATAAAAGACACTTTTCCTTAACATTAATTGGTGATTAAGCACAGAAACCATAATCTTTATACAAATACATATTTTAAAGTATAATTTTTATTTTTATTTTTTTGCAGTACTGGGGATTGAACCCAGGGGCACTTTGCCACTGAGCTACATCCTCAGCCCTTTATTTTTTATTTTGAGACAGGGTCTCACTAAGTTGCCCAGTCTGGCTTTGAACTTGCGATTCTCCTGCCCCAGTCTCCCAAGTAGCTGGGATTACAGGTGTGTGCCACCACTCCTGGCTAAAGTATAATTTAAAAATAATGTAGAGTTTGGAGATTGATTTTCTTCTTATTATTGAAGCACTTAAGGTATTCATTAAAAATGGAGACTCTAAGTATTATATTGGTTTTTGCATATAAAACTATCGCCATGGCATTAGAAAAATGAAAGAAGTATAATGAAGAAGAATAGAAGTAAAAAAGTATAATTGAAGATTTCACTAAAATGTGATTCTTTTATTTTACCAGGATTTTAAATGTATTTCGCCATTGGGTTGAACACCATTTTTATGACTTTGAAAGAGATGTGGAATTGCTTAAAAGACTGGAATCCTTCATTTCAAGTGTAAGAGGTATATTATTTAAAGTTTTGATTGACTCTTATGTTGCACTTGAGCTTATTTTCAAAATTGTATGACTAAGAATGTAAACTATTTTCCATTTTTAAAAAGCTGAAATAACATTTGGAATGATCTTTATAGACTCCAGTAAGCTCACATATATTTAGAACCATATAAAGTCATAGAACCTTGTCTTCTCATATTTTTATTTGTCTGCGATGCTGAGGATCAAACCAAGGCCCTTGCACGTGCTAGGCAAGTGCCATACCACTGAGTTATACTCTTAACCCCCTTTTAAGTTTTTTTGTTTATTTTTTAGGTGTAAATGGACACAACACAACGCCTTTATTTTTATGAGGTGCTGAGGATCGAACCTAGGTCCCACCCGTGCTAGGCGAGCGCTCTACCACTGAGCCACAATCCTAGCCCCCCCCTTTTAAGTTTTTAAGGAGAATATTGCTTTTAAAAATGTCAAAAGTCCTTTTTAATAAATTAAAGCTATTTAATTTTATGTCACCTCAAGTTTGCCATTTTTTCCATTAAATAAATAATATATATATAATTTTTTGCTTTTTGTTGTTGTTGTTTTGGTACTGGGGATTAAACTCAGGGGCAGGGCACTTGACCACTGAGCCTCATTCCCAGCCCTTTGTTTATATTTTATTTAGAAACAGGGTCTCGCTGAGTTGCTTAGGGTCTTGCTAAGTTGCTGAGGCTTGACTTTGAACTCGTAATCCTCCTGCCTCAGCCTCCCCAGCCACTGGGATTATAGGTGTGCATCACCACACCCACCAATTTTATGCTTTTTTATTCTCCTTAATCTGGTTCTTTAATTTGGGATGATTAACAGCTTTTTAAAATAATATTTCCTCTCTTAGAAACATATTCCAGAGGAATACATTTTTTAAAATATTTGTTTTTTTAGTTTTAGGTGGACATATATCTTTATTTTACATTTATGTGGTGCTAAGATCAAATCCAGCGCCTCGTGCATGCTAGGCGAGCACTCTACCTCTGAGCCACAACCCCAGCCCCCAGAGGAATACATTTTTGTGTCTAAAAGATAGGAATTTCCTACTTGAAGTTTCAAACATAGCCTATGTGATAAAATTCCAGGCTATAATATGTGTCATCAAACATATGTTATATTAAGAACATTTGTGTTTTATCTAACAGTATAAGATATTGGTTAAGAATCCTATTAAAGTATTCTTGGCAAGTATTCATGTCAAAACATTGATCTCGCTGGGCACAGTGGCACAAGCCTATAATACCAGCAGCTTGGGAGGTTGAGGCAGGAGGATCTAAAATCAGCCTCAGTAACTTGGCAAGTCTCCAAGTAACTTAATAAGACCCTGTCTCAAAATAAAATATAAAGAGAAGAGCTGGGGATGAGGTTCAGTGGTTAAGTGCTCCTGGGTTCAATCCCCAATACTAAAACAAACAAACAAAAACATCGATCTCTATGTCTCTGGTTTTCAGAAAATAGGGGAGATAGAGAAACATGGCAGATGATACCACAGGGGTACAGTTGGCAGGACAGACTTGAGAATCACCACAAGACAAACAATTCCATTTCTTCAACAAATAAATTGCAAGCAAAAATGAGACATAAAGGGAGAACCTATAGTCCTAAGAAAACTTAGGACATATGGACTAAATATAATTAAGTAAATGTTATTTATGTCCTTTTAAAACAAATTAATTATAAGAAAAATATTTAAGAGATAGAAATTTGAATATTAACCAACTATTTGAAGATTTTAAGATCTCACTTTTTGACGAAGTCACATAAATGTTTATAGCAGCTCAATTCAAAATAGCTAAGCTATGGAACCAACCTAGGTGCCCTTCAACAGATGAATGGATAAAGAAAATGTGGTATATATACACAATGGAGTATTACTCAGCCATAAAGAAGAATGAAAGTATGGCATTTGCCAGTAAATGGATGGAACTGGAGATTATAATGCTAAGTGAAAATCAAAGGCCAAATGTTCTCTCTTATATGTAGATGCCAACACACAATAACAGGGGGTGGAGAATAGAAGTTCATTGGATTAGATAAAGGGGAATGAAGGAGAGGGAGTGGAGATGGGAATAGGAAACAAAGTTGAATGAATCAGACATAACTTTCTTATGTTCATATATGAATGAATACATGACCAGTGTAACTGCACCTCATGTACAACCACAAGAATGGGAAGTTATATTCCATCTAGTATGTCAAAATATATTCTGTTATGTATACCTAAAAACAAATTTTAAAAAAGAAAAAAATGCTTCATTTTTTTATATGTCATAATGACCTAATGATTATTTTAAAAAGACTTAAATATAGACAAAATGATATGATTTTTTGAATTTGTTTAAAGAATAACTAGAGCTGGGTATAGTGGTATATGCCTGTAATACCAGCAACTCATGAGACTGAGACAGGAGAATTACAAGTTCAAGACTAGCCTTAACAATTTAGTGAGATCCTCAACAACTTAGCAAGACCCTGTCTGAAAATGAAAAACAAAAAGGACTGGAGATGTAGTGCAGTGAGAAAACATCCATGGGTTCAGTTCTTAGTACCAAAAAACAAACAACAGAGTGAAGGAATGGCATGATTTGGGGTTAGATGAAGCAAAAATTTGCCATGAGTTGATAATTGTTGAAGTTGGGTGAACGTTAAAAATTATACAAAGATTTACAGTTATGTCTGTCAAGTAAAAGACATTCTAATTATGTGGTTTTTTTCTAGGGAAAGCTATGAAGAAATGGGTAGAGTCAATTGCTAAGATCATCAAGAGGAAGAAGCAAGCTCAGGCAAACGGAATAAGCCATAATATTACCTTTGAAAGTCCACCTCCACCAATTGAATGGCATATCAGTAAACCAGGGCAGTTTGAAACATTTGATCTTATGACACTTCATCCAATAGAAATTGCTCGTCAGCTAACACTTTTGGAATCTGATCTCTACAGGTAGGTAATTGTAATTTCTTGGTCTGTTTTCAAAAACCTTGAACATACCTCTTACCTATTTTTTAAACATTTTGCTACATATCATGACTGCTTAAAAATATCTCATCTATTTTCCTGGGTTTGGAGGGAAGCTCATAGCAGTTTTTAATCACAGTATGTCCTGTAGGTAAAAGTCTTCTAACATGTTGCTATATAGACCTAGTTTAAGGATGAGCAATCCTTCACAAGAGGAATGGTAGGAAGACTAATGCAGTACAATAGTAACAACTATTCAACAGTAAGCCCCTGACACTATCATTCCATTAAAGTCTTTTCTGTATCCAGGAGCCCTCATTTGAAATATAAATATCTAGAGAAGTTATCCTAATGATAAGCAGCCATGTAATGAGTGCTCATGTATAACAAAAACATTACAGATGAAATTGAAATTCTATAATTCTCCCTAATTCATTGCTCTCCTTTCCCCCCAAGAAATAACAACTACCCAGAATTTGATGCTTACTCTTCCTCTGTTTGTCTCTCTATATATACATACACACATTTTCCTAAATAATATATAGTATTGGCTTGTACATTTTAAACATACTTATTCTGCATCATGTTTTTACTTATATTCTTTTTGATATCTGTTAAAGTCCATGAATATAGTTCTAGTTCACTTATTTTAGCCATTCTATGAGTATTCCACAGTTTATTCAGTCTCTTTTTGGTGAACTGGTAGATTGTTTGGCGTTTTTCACTTCTGTAAATAGTGCTTCACTGAACAGTCTTGTGAATGAGTTCTTGTAACTTTCTGTAAGAGTTTACATAGGAATGTACTTAGCAATAGAATTGTTGGGTCAGCTAGTATGTATATCTTTAGTAATGGAAGATCCTGATGAATTGTTTTACAAAGTGGTTGTATCAATTTTTACTTGCATATTGGAGTTGGAGATTATTTTATCATTTCTTACCAATTGATATTATTGAGGTTTTCATGTTTGTCATTATCTGTTTTTAAATTAAGTTTAGCAGATCTTTAAATAATCTTGATACTAATCCTTTATAGATAGATTAGGTTGTACTGATTTTTTTTTAATTTATTTCTAGGAAAGTCCAGCCTTCTGAACTTGTAGGGAGTGTGTGGACCAAAGAAGATAAAGAGATAAATTCTCCAAATTTATTAAAAATGATTCGCCATACCACAAACCTCACCCTGTGGTTTGAAAAGTAAGTTTTTGTTTATTCTTTATTATTGCTTCTTAATCATCATAATAATAAGTCCTATTTAAGCTTGAATTCTGGCTCTAAAGAAGTTTCTTATTTCCTAAGTTAGGTGGAGAAACTTTTCTAAGCCGTGGATTTTTTGTTGTTGTTATTAGATGCATTGTGGAAGCAGAAAATTTTGAAGAACGGGTGGCAGTACTAAGTAGAATTATAGAAATTCTGCAAGTTTTTCAAGATTTGAATAATTTCAATGGCGTATTGGAGATAGTCAGTGCAGTAAATTCAGTGTCAGTGTACAGACTAGACCATACCTTTGAGGTAAGTTTTAGGCTTAAATATTTCATCCTTTTGGGGGAAGATAAAATTAATATCAAAGAGATTGCTCCTACTGCCTGTCTTTTTGAGTTAATCTTTTTTTTTTCCCCCTTTTTGGTACCAGGGATTGAACTTAGGGGCACTCAACTACTGAACTACATCCCCAGCCCTTTTTATTTTTCATTTTGAGACAGGGTCTTATTAAGTTGCTTAGAGCCTCACTAAGTTGCTGAGGCTCGCCTCAAACTTCTGATTCTCCTGCCTCAGCCTCCCAAGTACCTAGGATTACAACCACTCCTGGCTTGAATTTATCTTTGAATGAATCCATATTTTCCACTTAAATATAGAAATTTAAAGATATTTTAAAAAATATATCAATATATACTAGTAAGTTTAGGATTTGTCAAAGAATATGGGACCTGTACCTCTTTTTAATGTGCTTAACCTAAATGTAATAAAGTTTCACATGAATTTCTTCAGTGGCACTTTGATAGTCTCCCATAAATGACAAATGATATTAAATTTAATTACACAAATAACTTTTTAAAAAATTTATTTGTTCTAATCAGTTATACATGACAGCAGAATGTTCTTCGATTCATTGTACACAAATGTAGCACAATTTTTCATTTCTGGTTGTACACAGAGTAGGGTCACACCATTCGTGCAATCATACATGTACCTAGGGTAATGATGACTATCTCATTCCACCATCTTTTCTATTCCCATGCCCCCTCCCCTTTGGCCAATTCAGAGTTCCTCCACTCAACCCATCCCCCTGTCCCCATTATGGATTAGTGTCCTCTTATCAGAGTAAACAATTGACCTTTGGTTTTGGGGATTGGCTTACTTCGATTAGCATGGTATTCTCTAACTCCATGCATTTACCTGCAAATGCTATAATTTTATTCTCTTTTATTGCTGAGTAATATTCCATTGTGTATATATACCACAGTTTCTTGATCCATTCATCTATTGAAGGGCATCTAGGTTGGTTCTGCAGTTTAGCTGTTGTGAATTGTGGTGCTATAAACATTGATGTGGCTTTGTCTCAATAGTATGCTGTTTTTAAGTCCTTTGGGAATAGACCGAGGAGTGGGATAGCTGTGTCAAAATGGTGGTTCCATTCCAAGTTTTCTGAGGAATCTCCATACTGTTTTCCAGATTGGCTGTACCAATTTGCAGTCCTACCAGCAATGTATGAATGTGCCTTTTCCTCTACATCCTCGCCAACACTAATTATTGCATGTTTTCTTGATAACTACTCTTCTGACTAGAGTGATATGAAATCCTAGAGTTGTTTTAATTTGCATTTCTCTAATTATTAGAGATGTTGAACGTTTTTTCATATGTTTGTTGATAGATTGTGTATCTTCCTCTGAGAAGTGTCACCTTTAGATATAGTCAAAAAAAATAATATGAAAAGAACCCTTTCTAAAATTTTATTTTTTAAATTATAAAATAATGTGTTTAGTGTATAGAAAGACTTTATGTCTTTTAATAACAAAATTGAGATTATATTGTAAGTAGATTTTTGTAGCCTACATATTTTTCTCTTTAACACTTTTTTATTTTAGTTTGTTGTCAAAAACAAGATTGTTAATGCCTACATAGTTTTCTGTCTCACACATAAACCATAATTTATTCCATCATTCTGTTGTGGAACAATTAAGTTATTTTGGATTTTATTGTTGTGACAAATAATTTATCATGGACCACCCATATGTAGATGTACTTTTTAAGAATATGATTATTTCCTGGGGCTGGGGCTATGGCTCAAGCGGTAGAGCGCTCGCCTGGCATGCGCAGGACGTTGGATTCGATCCTCAGCACCACATAAAAATAAAAAAAAGATGTTGTGTCCACCGAAAACTAAAAAAAATATATATATATATTGAAAAACACACACTCTCTCTCTGTCTCTCTCTCTTTCTTTTAAAAAAAAGAATATGATTATTTCCTTAGCAGTTTCTAAAGATGGTAGTTTTGCCAAGTGTTTTCTAGCAAGAAATGATAAATGGTTCTGGGTATTACTGTATTAAAAACTTTAAAGACTTCATCAGCCAAAAATAAAAATTCTCATTTTAAACTTGTGTTTTTAAAAAGTGATGAGGTTAGATATTTTCAAATGTATTTATTGGCCACTAGTGATATTGGATATTTTAAAATGTATTTATTGGTCATTTTTATTGTTTCTTTATGATTTATTTAATTCATGTCTTCTTTCATTTTTCTTTTTGGATGTTTGCATTTTTACTTATGGACTTTTTAATATATTAAAGATATGAAGACAGTCAAACTATATTTTTTTCAGTGTCTCTCTTTATTTTGACTGCTTTTTAATTTAAACATTTTATACTGTCTTGATATACAAACTCAAAAATCAATCCAAATTTATGGGGTCTTCCTGTGTTTTTACTATGAAAGACTTTTTCTAAGTGAAAGCTAACAAGGTACAAACTCAACTATATTAATATTGCCTGTGGGAATGTAAATTTGTAAAATCTTTGTGGAAAGCAACCCAGCAATTATGTTAAAATTTAAAGTACACATACTCTCAGACCCAGAATATTAAATAAATAAAATCCTAAAGAAATAAAAGCACCACAGTATAAAGTTATATGTATGAAGATATAGTTATTTCAGCATTATTGTAGTAGCAGAAAACTAGAAATATTCTCTGTCCATCAGCAGAAGAATGATTAAATACATTATATTATGCCTATAACATGGAATACTGTTCTATAGAAAAAAATGATATCATTTTTGTACATTATCTTGCAAGAATATATGTGATATTTGTGGAGAAAAAATCATAAGAAAGTTCTGAATGACTATAATGTGATTCCATATTAGTACAACAAAACAGAACAAACCCTAAACCTCTAAGTGGAGTTGCATGAATATTAAGAATAGTGTGGAAAGATACATATGTCTTTCTTCATTAATTCTTTTAGTGAGTTGTGATTGGAAGGGAAAAGAAGAAAAAATATTTTTATGTTTGAATTTTTCTATTTGGGTATTCGCATTTTATTGATTTATGAACTTTATATATTAAAGAAATTAACTATCTGTTCAGATTAATTATTTCAACTCAGATATTGAAAAACTCTGAGGCAGTTTATTCATTTTACAGGCTAAGCATTCATTTTAAAAACTATTGGACAACAGTATTTCTATAATTATATATAAGGCATAAAGAATAAAAACATCTGTGTACCTAGCATTCAGTTTAAGAGCCCCTCCATTCTTTCACTGTAATGAATCTTAGGCTTTTAATTCTCTTGCTTTTATCTAACCTATATTGTTTTATTTTGCATGTTTCTTAATTTTATAATTCTTCAATGACTCTTAGCACTATATTCCTAAGATTGATCCATGTTGCTTATAGCTATAGTTCATTCTTTTTCATAACTATATCATAATTATAGAAATCAGTTTACCAAAATTTAATCATTTTTTCATTAGTTAATAATCGTTTGGAATTTTTATGAACAATATAACTGTTAACATTCTTTATATATATCCTGATATACCCAAATATATTACTCTAAAAGTAGAATTTAGGATATAGATGTCTTCAACTTTACTAGATAATGCCAAGTTGTTCTCTCAAGTAATTGTACCAATTCACACTCCCATCAGAAATGTATGAGATCCAGTTATTTTATATTCTCATCAATACTTGATATTTTCAGGCCTTTAACTTTTCCATTATTGTGGTTTTGTTTTATATTTTCCTGATTTTTAATGAGTTTGAACCTCTATTTGGTTCTTCTTGTGGAAATTTTTTAACTTTAAATGATTATATACAAATGCTCTTATATTCTGGATTCTAATATTTCATCATTTGTCTTTTCCCAGATAGAAGCTCCCCTTTTCATCTCTTTTGTGATGTATTTTGATGAACAAGAATTCTTAATGTAGTCAAATTTACTTATTTTTTTCTTTGTTATTTATGCTTTTGTTCTCCACTTTAATTGCCCCACCATTATCCTAATGTTTTATCTTTCTCATTAAATCCTTACTCTAGGTGGAAATGAGTTTTGAATATGGGGTGAGGTTGAAATATTATTTCATTTTTAAAAATAATTTTTTTAGTTGTCAATGGACCTTTATTTTATTTATTTGTATGCAGTACTGAGAATTGAACCCACTGCCTCACATATGCTAGGCAAGTACTCTACCATTGAGCCACAACCCCAGCCCCTACTATTTCATTTTTTTTTCCATAAGGCTACCCAGTTGTTTGTATTCATTTATTGTTAATTCATTTTTCCCCCATTGACCTATAGTGTCAGCTGTCATAAATTTAGTATCCTTATGTGTGGTCCTGTTTCTGGTCTTTTTATATTTTTTTCTATTTTTAGTTGTAGATGTATGTGGTGTTGAGGATCAAACCCAGTGCCTCAAATGTGCTAGGCAAGTGCTCTGCCACTGGGCTACAACCCCAGCCTACTTGTATAATAATTCTTGAAAAGAAAGTAGAACAGATCTTTTAGCAATCTTTCAAGGTTGACTTAGTCTTAGCCCTTTATTTTCATATATAAATTTTAGAATAATTTTAAGCTTCATTTTTAAAAATTGGATTGTTATTATTATTATTGGTACTGAGGATTGAACCAGGGGGCATTTTACCACTGAGTCACATTTGTAGCCCTTTTTATTTTAAGACAGGGTCTTGCTTTGTAGCTGAGGATCTTGCTAAATTGCTGAGGCTGAATTTGCAGTCCTTCTGTCTCAGCCTCCTGTGTCGTTGGGATTACAGGCATGTGCCACCATTGCCATGTTGAAAATTGGAACTTTAATAGAAGTTGCATTAGATCTGTAAAATCAATTAGTGCCAATTTACAGTCATGAGTCTTCCCAACTGAGAACATGGTATATCTCTCCATTTATTTACCCATTTAATACTGTCTTATGGTTTTCTTGATAGAGACTTCATAGTTTTTTTTGTTAGATTTATGTTTGACTTTTTTTAAAAAATCATTTTCCTTATTGATGAAAGATTTTCATATCTAGTTGATTTTTGACACAGCAACATTAGTAAATTCTCTTATTAACACTTTGCAGATAGAGTTTTGGAGTTTCTTTGTGGATAGTCATAATCTCTGTAAATAGTGACGTTTTTCTTTCTTTTTTTTTCCTTTTCTTTGCAATTCCTAGTTATTTATTTTGTTTCTTGTCCATTTTAGCTAGGACTTTTGGATAGATTTGAATAAAAGCTATGGTGCACTCTTGTTTTCTTCATAACTTAAAGGAAATATATTGAATGGTTTTCAAGTATAATGTTTGCCCTTATCAAGTTATAAACTAACTTCTAGTAAGAAAATCTAACAATGAAATTTAAAAAGAAATTCCTGTTTATTACATTAACTAAATTTGTTAATGCTTTCTTACCTTCCTGTAGTCATCTCTTTACCAAAACTCCACCCTTGTCCCCCAAAGACCTTTCAGTGGAAAAGTACTTAAATGCTGAACAATTATGATTCTCCCTTCCTACATCTGTGACTTGAAACTCTGGCTAATCAAAATTATGACTATCAAGGTCCTGAGGATGAAATTTTTTGATTGCTTAATCTTCTAATTTGTTTTAGAAAAACTTAAGGTTTTAGATTTTATATTATAGATAAAAAGAGGATAAATCACTTTAGGCAAATGCCCAAAGGATTACCTCTCTTATTTTAATTTTAAAAAATATTTTTTCAAATGTTTGCAAAATTTTATAATTTCTAAAGTTCTGTATCCATATATTTGATTGAATTATAAACAGAGATTATGCTCATTTTATATGTTTTTAAGGCATTACAGGAAAGAAAACGGAAAATTTTAGATGAAGCTGTGGAATTAAGTCAAGATCACTTTAAAAAATACCTAGTAAAACTAAAGTCAATCAATCCACCTTGTGTGCCTTTTTTTGGTAAGTTACTAAAGATGGATATTGTATTTTGAGGGAAAATGTGTTATAGTCCAAAGAGGCCAGTCTTTAGAGGTCAGTTGTTCATATTTTATATTACCTTGTCTATTTTCATCTGTATTGATAAATAAAACTTAAAACTCTATTATTTATTTGTCTGTAAAATGCAAGTTATAATAATTACCTCATGGAGTTGTAAGAATTAAAAATATTTTATCTATACGACCTAATACAAATCCTATCAGAACAGGCACTCAGAGAGTGGTAACTATTGTTTTTATCTATTTATGTCATATCTACAGTGTTTGTTTTCTCTTTATTAAAGGCTTTTAAGTGATTTGTTAAAACTCAGAATTGGAACAACTTTGAACAAATCATATTATTGTGTGCATGTACAAACATGTAACAACTAATTCCACTATTATGTATAATTTTAATACACTAATAAAAAATAAACTCAGAATTGTTATATATTAGGCAAAGTTTTATAAAGTGAACTTTTCTTAAATACATTCATGCATTGCTTAATGACAAGGACATACTCTGATAAATGCATCAGTAGGCAGCAATTCTGTTGTGCAAACAGTGTATTCACACAATTATAGATGGTATAAGTCAATTACTCAACATTGCCTGTTTGTTTTGTTTTGCTTTGCAATGGGGTCTTGCTATGTTTCCCAGGCAGGTCTCAAATTCCTGGGTCAAGCAATCCTTTTGCTTCAGCCTTCTGAGTAGCTGGAACTTTAGGTGTGTGCACCTGCTTTGAATGTGATCTCTTGATGCATTCAACATAGATGATACATGTGTGGCTGCTTGTGGCATAATATAGAATACTGTTTTGTAGTAAATGTTTTTGTTATAAAGTAATGATAAAAAGTGTAGTATAGTAAATGCATAAACCAGTAACATAGTCATTTATTACTATTATCAAGTATTAAGTACTGTTCATAGACAAACATGCTATACTTTTCTGACAGGTCTGTTTATGCAGGCTTGAAAAATGTGTTATGTTGGCATCATGACAGCTACATCTCTAGGCAATGAGGATTTTTTCAATTCTATTATAATCTTATGGGACCACTGTCGTATACGTGGTGTGTTTTATGTGCTATACTTTAATATGGTGGGCAGCAACAGTGGGTTTGTTTACACCAGCATCACTACAAACACTTGAGTAACATATTGTACTATAATGTTACAGCAGTTTTTCAGCTTAATTCTAGTCTGTGTGTGTGTGTGTATGTGCGTGCGCGCATGCACGGGCACACACACATTCATGCTGGTGATTTAACCCAGGGCCTCTCACATGCTAAGCACCTGTTCTTATCACTAGGCTATACTCCTAGCCCCTCCATTCTAGCCTTATAGATCATTTTTATATAAATATAATAATGTGATGTATGACTAAACTGTTGAAATTGTATAATTTATTTAAATCAAGGTTTTCCAACCTCAGCACTATTGGCATATGAATCAAATAAATGAATAAATGTCATGTGCTTGTAGGATGTTTAGTAGCCTCCTAGTTTCCTGTTTACTGTATGCTGGTAACACCCACATCATGATAACCAGAAATGTCTCCAGACATTTCCAATACACTCTGAGGAACAAAATGATCAATTGATAACTACTCATTTAAATATATTAGTAATTATTCAAAAAAGGAGATTAAAGTTTCTATTGTGAAATATTAAAATATAATTGGTTTTTAAATCTAAATCATGGGCTCTGAGAAAACAATTTAAGTCTGAACTCTTATTAATCAGCAGTGCTTATGATATTGATGATCACTTAAAGATTATTGAAAATAAATATTTAAAATCAAGCATTAGGGGCTGGGGATGTGGCTCAAGCGGTAGCGCGCTCGCCTGGCATGCGTGCGGCCCGGGTTCGATCCTCAGCACCACATACAAACAAAGATGTTGTGTCCGCCAATAACTAAAAAAATAAAATATTAAAAATTAAAAAAAAAAATAAAAAAATAAAATCAAGCATTATTACAGAGGTAATAAGACCATACTCAATAAAAATTTGAAAGTGTTGTAATGTGAAAAATAAATAAATAAATAAAATCAAGCATTAAAAATTTTGGTTCTATTTAAAACTTATAATTTAGACTTTGTAAACACGGTTTAGGAAAGCTTAATTTGCTATTTCTTAGACTAGTAGCCTTTATTTTCTTTTTATTTTAAAATTTTTCTATGTTAAAAAAATTTAATGGAGAACTAATCATAATCATAAAGTCTATCAGAGCCTTGCCTTATCAACATTATGGAGTGGAATTGCTAGTAAGTCTTTCAGTTTTACAAGATTGTTTTTCCAGATGATTGATTAAATGACCAATTTTAAAATAAATTTTCTTTAAATATTTTTTTCACTAGGAATATATTTAACAAATATTCTGAAGACTGAAGAAGGGAATAATGATTTTTTAAAAAAGAAAGGGAAAGATTTAATCAATTTCAGTAAGAGGAGAAAAGTGGCAGAAATTACTGGAGAAATTCAGCAATATCAGAATCAGCCTTATTGTTTACGAATAGAACCAGAAATGAGGGTAAATATTTTTTTCCTTGTCTTTAAAAGGGAATGTGTTAAGTACTGGGTGATCTCTACGAAATACCATAATCATATATCATGCTGTTTATTTTGCTTTGTAAATAAAATGAGTTAATAATTGGTGGTTAACAATGTTAAATATTATACCTACACTATCTGCAGTTATTAATATGAAGTGCTTTCTCTTGAAAATATCACTTCTTTGTTGAGTTGGTTCAAGCAACACTTCCAAAAAAGTGAATGGCAAAGTTGAACAAAAGAAGTTTTTCTGATGTCCATGCAGTAAAAATCCACTACTAATTTCATCATTGATGGATAACCATCTTAAATATTTTATGTAAGCCAGTATAACATTAAATAACTTATCTTCTCAGAAGATCACTATGCTTAAGTAGGAGAAGAGTTTGGAAGAGTGGTATATATGCATAGCACAAAAGGACTCAAATATTCTATCAATTGATGTTCTATTTTGAACAATGGTGTATAATACTGATACTGTGATATCATAAGTGTGCATCTTCTGGCTTTCCTACAGGTATACTTTAATTCACTAGGAACATACATTCTTGCTAATATTTTGGTAGTGGAAATCTCATGATGAACCCTCTTAGAAACATTATGCTTAGTGTATTCTATGGCTTTGTCTCATTTTACGTTGAGCATTAAAGGAATGCATTATTTTAGTTTTAACTCTGACAATATGTCTATCTAGTGGCCTGTTGCCATTTCTGTCTTTATTGAAATTTTTGTCCCAAGAAAGTTAGGATTGTACTTTTTTCCTAACAGGGGAAAAAAAATGTGGGATGCCATCTAAATTAGAGTGGATTATGATACCATGTTTATATTAAATGAACTTAATATATCATATGTATTTGAAATTGAGAACATATTGTAATTTAACTTGTCACGTTAAAAATTATGCTACACTCTTGAGTCGGAATTTTGAGGTGCCAGCAGTGCCGCCCATCTTTGGCAGATCACGGTGCCTTAAAGGAGATAGCGGGACACTTGTGTGTGATCGACTTCATCACCTCCATGGTAGCTACGATTTTTCATAATTGAAAATAGCAAAGTAAACCAAGATGTCAGTGGATCCAATGACCTATGAGGCCCAGTTCTTTGGCTTCACACCAGAGACTTGCATGCTTAGGATCTATATTGCATTTCAAGATTACCTATTTGAAGTGATGCAGGCTGTTGAACAGGTTATTATGAAGAAGCTGGAGGGAATCCCAGACTGTGATATTAGCCCAGTCCAGATTCGTAAATGCACAGAGAAGTTTCTTTGCTTCATGAAAGGACGTTTTGATAAACTTTTTGGCAAAATGGAGCAGCTGTTTTTGCAGTTGATTTTGCGTATTCCCCCAAATATCTTGCTTCCTGAAGACAAATGTCAGGAGACGCATCCTTATAGTGAAGAAGAATTCCAGCTTCTCCAAAAAGAAATTGAAGAATTACAGGAAAAGTATAAGACTGAATTATGTACTAAGCAGG
The DNA here is from genome assembly GCF_001458135.2 of Marmota marmota marmota. NCBI lineage: Eukaryota > Metazoa > Chordata > Mammalia > Rodentia > Sciuridae > Marmota > Marmota marmota. The sequence continues at coordinate 11,070,457 of NW_025999900.1, forward strand.
CCCTTCTTGCAGAATTAGAAGAGCAAAAAATTGTTCAAGCCAAACTCAAACAGACTTTGACTTTGTTTGATGAGCTTGAAAATGTTGGCAGAGATCATGGGACTAGTGATTTTAGGGAGAGTTTGGTGTCCCTGGTCCAGAAATGTAGGAAACTCCAGAACATTAGAGACAATGTGGAAAAGTAGTTTTCCTTTGTTCACTCTTTCTTATGTTCCCCATCTTTTTTGGTCCACTCTTCTCAAGTAGCTGTACTGCCTTGAACTAGTCTTTGAAGCATCTGTTCATTAGAGTTTTCTAATAAGTAGAGAGAGATTCTTGATTCAATAATGGCTCATTTGGGGGCATGATTGAAGAAGTAAAACTACAGCTGAAAATATATAATTGTACCTTGTTTATAAGTCTTTGTGATCCTGGTCCTTTTGGCTTATTCTTTGGATAATACCAGGTGAGAAAAGGGTTAAATGGGTGGCTTCTTTATTAACCAGCCATTATACTATGAAATAGCCAGCATAGGGTTCTGCTCTTGCCCAGTAACTTTGCTTTACATGAAGATGTTATAACTGGTTGAAGAAACAAGCAGAAAAAAAAAAAAAACACACCCATCTTTGATCTTTGGTAAATAAGAAAGTTGTTTTTATTTCTATAATAAATCTCTCCTTTTAAAAAATATTTTTAGTTATAAATGGACAATACCTTTATTTTATTTGTTATGTTTTATGTGGTGCTGAAGATTGAACCCAGTGCCTCACACGTGCTAGGCGAGCTCTCTATCAATGAACCACAACCCCAGCCCAAATAGATCTTTTTATAAATGAGGCCCTGGTGATGTTAAGCAATTTAATACCTTGGGGTCCTGCAGAAGATAACATTGGACAAAAAAGAAGCAGATACCACTGGAATAGAAAAGGAAGCATGGGGTGGGGGGTCATGGCTCAGCGGTAGGGCACTCGCCTAGCATGTGCGAGGCCCTGGATTTGATCCTCAGCACACATAAAAACAAGTAAATAAAAAAAAAGAAAAGGAAGCATGGGGCATACACAATAATGAAGTTTGTATTTATTGACTCAGGTTTTATACCTTTTTTATAGTAAAATTAGTTTTAGACTCTGCCTTATAACTAATATTTAATTAACTTATTTATTCATACTGAGGGTAATAAGCATCAAATGTTTAGTACCCTCAGATTATCTAAGGGAAGGGGAGAAATATTAATGATTGATTTTTTTTTTTTTTTTTGCATGCAATGCTGAGAATCGAACCCAGTGCCTCACACATGCTTGGCAAGCACTCTACCACTGAGCCACAACCCTAGACCTAGTGACTGATCTTAATGTGTTATTGGCTTTTCATGTCTTCCTAAAGAACAGGGTTTTGAGTTTTTCCTGTAAAGAAGGAGTTACTTGGAGTATTAATATTTGCAACTAAATATTCATAGACTTAGGAAACTTGTGCTTATTATCAAAAGGTCTTTTGGGCTGGGGATGTGGCTCAAGCGGTAGCGCGCTTGCCTGGCATGCGTGCGGCCCGGGTTTGATCCTCAGCACCACATACAAACAAAGATGTTGTGTCCGCCAATAACTAAGAAATAAATATTAAAAAAATATTTTTAATTTAATTCTTGTTTCTAATCCTGTGCATTAAATATATATGTTCTAAAAAAAAATTATGCTACACTCTTAAACAGAATCTACAAATTGGGCATATTGAATGAAAATAGCCACTATCAAATCTACCCTCCTGAATTATGAGATAGTTACTATTCTTTGTTCCCAGTTCAAATACTCTACAGTCCTTAGAAAGAATGACCTAAAGCATACCATTAATTAAAATGCAGACATATAACTGTTTTAAAGTAAATAGTAATTTTTGTTGCCTGTTTCATTGGGCCCACCCTCTCTATGTGGATCTTCAGAAGGCTAATAAGAAAATGTGTTCTTAAAGTCAGATTAGAGTTCACAATATATTTTTTCCACAGAAATAATTTTACATTGTCATTGGGTATACTTGAAATAATACTTTAAGCATTTGTATCTCAGTAGCATATATGCCAATAGGTTTTTCTGTTCTGATCTAGGTTTCTTACCATCATTTAAAGCATTTTGGAGAAGGGGAATGCCTCTTTATGATTGAATCAAAGTACATTTAAAATGTATACAAACTAAGTTATTCATTTTACAAACCAACGTTAACCAAACTAAATAGTATTTTTAAGTTAGAGCAAATGATGAGAAAATTAAAAATACAGCTTTCTAAAAGTTTTTAAATTACCGTTGGCTAGTGTAATTTAAGTTAGCTAACTTGAATATAAAAAGTAATTGTTTCTGTTAGAGGAGTGATATACTTTTCAAGTTCATTTTGCCTCTTACAAAAGCCAAACCCAATAAATATCTTTTACTTGCTTCTTAAACACTCAAAAATGAAATAAAGCTAAATCCAGAAATTTGCTTCTAAGGATTTTTCAAAGATAACCATAAGAATTATGTAGAAAAATATATGCACCAGGAGTTAATAATTATTATTATAGCAGAGAATTAAAAGGCTTTTATCTGGATAACTGCCTATATAGGATTAGTGAAATGAATTCTGGAACATGTCTGATAAAATTCCATAGAGTTAAAATTTGTACTTTATAAGATAAGTAAACCACATGGGAACAACTTGACTATAAACTTTTAAAAAGATTAAAAATAAATATGATGTTACCCCAATTTTGCAAAAAAGAAAAAGTTTCTATTTATTTATTTATGTATATATAATCACACATAATAAAACACCAGAAAATATAGTAAAATATAAACAGGGCGGTTTCCAATTAGTGAGATTCCTTTTTTTTTTTTTTTTGAGGGGAGCACTTTGCTGAAGTATTAAATTTCCTACTTCGGAACTTAAATTTTTACTTGCAAAATATTTGGTGAATATTTTTGATAAAGATAAAATATTTTTGATAAAAATACTTTTGTACCAGAATTTGACACAGATAAGTTATAAAGTTTATTATAATTTCTCTTGATTACTTTTGAATACGTCTTTCCAATTATCAAAGTTCTGTTGTGGTTTTTTAACTATAATTTTGGTTCTAAACACTTTTGTTAGCTTACTCGTGATCATTATGTTATAATTAGTAGGACTACTAAAGGATAAGTGTTAACTACTGAGCCATTAAAATCTGTTCATCCTATAATAATAATGTTTGACTAGAATACGACTTCCAGAGAAATTATGTAATCTTATTGAAAAGTAGAGCAACTGGAATAAACAGTCTTTGTAACCTTTCCAGACATTGTGATCTCTTAATTTTTTAGTTTTAAAAATGATCAAATAAATAATTTTCACTAAAATTTTGAGTAAGATCTTATTGTAATAAGATCTAAAGTATATACTTAGAAGTATTTCTTTAATTCCAGAGGTTCTTTGAAAACCTTAACCCCATGGGAAGCTCATCTGAAAAAGAGTTTACAGATTATTTGTTCAACAAGTCACTAGAAATCGAACCCCGAAACTGCAAACAGCCTCCTCGATTTGTAAGTCCATGACAATGTTGGAAAATATTATTTTTAATATTTAACACCTGTTTCCTTAAAATTGTAATCAAATAGCTATTTTTAGATTTTTTATAGTACTATTTCTAAAATTATGTATACTGTAAAGGAAGATATCAGCTTTTTTGATAAAATCTGATGTATTCTTTGTCCTAGTACCACTTATCTGTCCATTTTTGATCCCTTCTAGTATAAGAGAAACAGGTGTGAGAATATGAGAGCCTAGCAGTAGCTGAATGGAACAAAGGAAGTGAAAAGAACTGGGAAAAGACTAAGCAGTAGTATATAGTTTTTTTTTTTTGCTTGACCATTGGCTCTTGCCATTAGGGCTCCATGGTCTGTGGTTGCCAGTGAAACCCATCTCTCACACTAGGAATTGCATCTACACTTTCTAGTTATTCCACAGGTTTGCAGTGGCAACAGAAATAATGGAAGACTAATTCTAAGTAGCTGAAAGTGAAGCAAGATTTGGAAAAAAGTAAAAAACATTTATAAACGGACTCCCTTTGGCAAAGCAGTAAACTAGGTAGTTGCATGGTATCTCATTCTCACATCAGTATGTGATAGAGATTATCCTTACTTTGTAAATAAAAAAATTGAGGCTCAAAGAGATTAAATAACTTTTTCAAGACTGAACAGCTAGTTTTTGGCACAGTTGAGATTTTAACTCAAACTTTTTTGAGCGGGTGCTAGGGATCTATCTCAGGGCCCCATGCATGGAAGGCAAGGGCTCTACCACTAAGCTATATCCCCAGTCTTTTTTTTTTTTTAATTTTAGAGACAGGATGTCTCTTACATTGCCCAGTGTTTTAGTCACTTTTTCATCACTATGACCAACAAGAACAACATCAAGAGGAAAAAGTTTATTTTGGCTCATGGTTTCAGAGGTTCAGTCCATGGTCAGTGGACCCCTAACTTTGGGCCTGAGGTGAGATAGAACATCAGGCAGAAGCAGAAAGGCGGGAAAGAGGTAAAGCAGCTCAAGATGTGGAAACCAGGCAGCAGAAGCACTCTTTCTCACCAGGGTCAAAATATAAACCCAAAGGTATAGCTCCCAGTGATATACTTCCTTCAGCTACACCCTACCTGCCCATAGTTACGACTCAGTTAATTCATTGAAGTGAATTAATCCACTGATTGTTATAGGTCTCATAATCTGATCATTTCACCCCTCAACATTCCCTCATTGTCTCACACATCAACTTTTGGGGGATACCACATATCCAAACCACAATATCCAAGCTGGCCTCAAACTTGACAATCCTCCTGCCTCATCCTCCTGAGTAGCTGGGATTATAGGCATTTACCACAGCATTTGCCTCCAACTCAAATTTATGAATCTGAGTTTTTTGTTTTTTCATCAAGTTACCACTGCCAGAGTTTTAAAATTGGGACGGAGTTTAGGATAGGGAACAATGATAGCCCTCTTCACCAAAGGGTTTTGAAAGCACTGTTGTAGAGATTGAACATTTAGTATAAGAAAAGGGGAAAAGGGGACTTTTTAAAAAATGAAGCACATAACATAATATAAACATAAATTATGTTCCCAGTAAATATTTATTAAATTGATATAAGTTATTTGAAAGAAAAGTTTAGATGCAAGTGTTTTAGGAGCTAAAGGTTGTTTTGACACAATTTTTTAGGCATTTTATTTCTACAGTTATTAAAAGAGATTTACTTATATTCAAGTTCATTTTTAAATTAATCCAGTTAAATCCAGAAGTTATTACTAGAATACCACAAACTGCCCCTGCAGATTGGTATTTTGTTGCACTCTTTTAATTTGTTCCTTGAGAATTAATTAACTGGTTCCTTGAGAACTAATTAACTAATAATGTAACTCATGAAAGTAAATGATACTAATTATGTTTACTTTTCCTAGGCTAGGAAATCAACCTACTCCTTAAAATCTCCTGGAATAAGGCCTAATTCAGGCCGGCATGGCTCTACCTCAGGCACTTTACGAGGTCATCCAACACCATTAGAAAGAGAACCTTATAAGATAAGCTTTAGTCGGGTTGCTGAAACTGAGCTCGAATCAACAGTGTCAGCACCAACCTCTCCAAATACACCATCTACTCCACCAGTGTCTGCTTCTTCAGAACATAGTGTGTTTTCAGATATGGATCTCAATAGTTCCTGTGGTAAGTATTTGATACAAACCATTTGGTAAAAAAGGAATTTATGTTTCAGATAATTCTCATCATTTTAATTAATAAACTATAGAATCCTTTGTAATCAAATCAGTATGAAAAGTGGCATCTAAATGTGAAAATGGTGATTATCACATTTATGCATTTGTTAATGCATGTTGTTTTCTGATTTATTCATTCAACAAAGATTTATTTAGTACTTTTGGGACCTCACCACCACTTGAAAGGGAGCAATGGGCAGTGAATAAGAAAATAAGTACATAAGTTCAGTGAGGAAAATTGAAAGGGACTGTGATAGAAGGGGAACCAATTACACTAAGAAAGAGAAAAACATTCTAGGTACAAAGAATACTTAGTTTCATCTTTCTAAAAAAATCCGACACATTAAAAGATGGTGATAAAATTGTGTGCTATGTATATTACATGTTACTTTATGCTGACATGTAAAAAATAAAACCATACATGTTACTGTCTTTTCAAATTAATTTTTCTCATTCCAATAGGTAGCAATAGCATCTTTGCTACAGTGCTCTTGCCACATTCAAGTAAGTATGATTCTAATGAAATTACTATAATAATAATAATCTGGTTGACCAAATTTGTATTTGAACATTTTGGGGCTTAGCAACATGGAAAGAATAAGAAAAATTTTTCCCCTCCCTCCTTCCCCTCTCCCCTTCACCCCATCCCTCTTTTCTTCTTTATTTCTGTGGTGCTGGAGATTGAGCCCCAGGCCCTATACATTCTAGACAAACCCTCTACTGATGAGCTATATTCCCAGCTTGAAAGAAATTTTTATAAATAAATTGAATTATTTGCTTATTGTTATGTAATATTTAAATTTTCCTATAGTTTTTTAAAATTATTTTATGACCTGTCTGTGTTCAAGGGACTGTGTGACCTTGAACAAATTATTTTTTTATCTCCAAACTTATTAGGGACCAAATGAAATAACTATTTAGAACACCTAATTTGTTTCTTAGCACAGAATGAACAATTATTTCATATCAGTTGCCTATCTTCTTCCCCACCCCTTCCAATTCATTTTCCTGTAGGAATAATGCACAGTCAGCACTTTATATATGTGGTTTCCATATCCATGGATTCAGTCAGCCACATATTGAAAATGTAGTTATACCTACAGTTCTTGCATCTGTACTGAACACATATAGACTTTTTTATATTGTCATTGTTTCCTAAACAATACAGTGTAACTATTTATATAGTATTTCTACTATAGTATGCCACAGTCTGGCTGGGCACAAAATCACGAGCCACCACACAGCTTGTAGATTCAAACAGCAACTCTTTATTCCCGAACTCACACCAGCCGTCTACAAACACGTTCTGGGGAAATCCACGTTCTCTGCCCAAATCCACGTTCTCTCCCAAATTCACCTTCACTGGGCTTCTGTCTCCCAAAATATACTGTCTGAATCCTGTGAGAACTCAAGGGGAACTCAGGCAGCAGGATACGCCCTATTCCCAGCAGGAATAATCTTAAACCTTAAACCTGGAACCTAAACTGGGAACGCCCTAAACCCGATTATGTTAAACCGGGAACACCCTAATCCGCCCTGGTCCTTGAGCGAGGTCAACTACATTCAATGTCACTGCAAAATGTCAGCAACATGGGGTACGCTGGCAAGGAAATTGTCATACCTACTTGGCTAATGGCTCCCAGCAATAGTAGGTATTATAAATAATCTAGAACTGGGCATGAAGGCACACACCTGTAATCCCAGCTACCTAGGAGGCCGAGGCAGGAGGATTGCAAATTCAGGGTCACCCTGGACAATTAGAAACCCCAACTCAAAATTAAAAAAAAAAAAAAATACAAACCCTGGAGTTGTAGCTCACTGCTAAAGCACTTGCCTAGCATATGTGACGCCCTGGGTTCAATCCCTAGTACCCCACCTCAAAAAAATACTAATAATGTAGAGAGGATTTAAAGTTGCAGGATATATGTAGGTTAAATGCAAATATATCATAGTAAATTGCATTATATAACATTATTATGCATTGTAAGAGACTTAAGCATCTGTGGAATTTGTATCTGTGAAATATGCTATAATCAGTCCCAGATACCAAGGGATGACTATACTAAATGTTTATTAAGTTCCCAGGCTAGCCTTTGATAATTTATTTCTTGATATCTTATTTAAAGTAGTATTTTAAGGAAAGCAGTATTCTATCATTCTAAATTATTTCATCATTATCAAAATGTTATTAACTTTCTGTGGCTATTTGTTTAAGACAAAAATAACCCAAAAAGGAACACAGCAGCTTTGGGAATAATTCTCTTAATCTGGAGAACCTCTGCTTCTAACATAGTAAAATGTATATGATATAGACAGTAGCAGGAATTCCAGTCTTTTCAGTGGCTCTGAGTCAGAGGCTGAGACAGAAACCAATGCAAACTGGTTAAACACTTAAAATGAAATTAACAGAAGCTCCCTACCCCATGTCTCTTCACCCCTTTTCTTGTTCCTCATTGAAACTTCATTTCTAAAATGATTTTTTATATTGCTTCCTCTTTTAAATCATTAATTTTACATACTGTTTACTGACGAGGATTTCATGTTCTGCCTTACCTATACTTATCACATTGAGGGCAATGTGATATTATTCACTATTAGATCAAGTGGTATTTATTGTATTTCCTTTTTAATACACTTCTATTTCCTGGAGTTAAGAATTTCCACATTAAAGCATGGATTTGTTTAAGACATTGCTTGGTCTTCCCATGCCCTTTTATAGCACATTTTCATAAGATCAAGCCTATTAGAAAACCTATCAGAGTTTTCATTTCTCTTCCCCTTTCCACCCCTTCTCCTCTTCCACTTGGAAACCTCCTTCCTGGCATTCTCCAATTTGAACTGGTTGCTGTCTCAGCCTCTGACCCAACCATCAACTTAGAAGTTTCTTTATCATCCAGAAATTCCCTTCACCTTCCTCCTGTATTGAATTTTTGTTTCTTAGATTCCTTTCTTTATGTGTTCCCTCATTTTGGTAGGGGCACATACTTGCATAGTAACCTGTTAAAGTATACTATAGTATATAAATGTTTAAGTTCTTAAGTTTCTGGAAGTGTATTATACATTTAATTGTTAATAGTGTGCCTGAGTATAGAATTTAAATTATCTTTACTGTCTTCTAGCTTTTATAATTGCTATTAAGTCTAATATCATATTAATCCATTCACATATTGAATGTAATTTTTTCCTTTTTTTGGTAGTACTGGAGGTTGAACTCAGGGATACTCTGCCACTGAACTACATACCCAGCCTTTTTATTTTTTATTTTAAGATAGGGTTTTTTAAATTTTGAGATAGCTGCCTTGGCTAGCCTCAAAATTGTGATTCTCCTGCCTCAGACTCTGTAGTATCTGCGATTATAGGCATGTGCCACTGTGCCCAGTTCAGTACATATTTCTGAATGCTTGATATGTACAAGAGATATGGCAGTGAACAAAATAGACAAAAATTCTTCTTTCAGTGTCCACGGTTTCTGTTTCCTTTTTTTTTTTAAATAGCCAAGGTATAACTACAGTTGTAAAAGGATTTAAATGAAGTAAAAGTTTATTTCTCACAAAAGCCAGAACAAGTAGACATTTCTGCTCCACAGGATTTTCAGGCTAGCAGGGTGATTCAGAATTCTCAAGATGTGGCTTCCATCTCTATCTTGAACAACTGCTCCAATAGATACCATTTTTCAGCTAGCAGAAAGGTGGAGAGCAAGAACATTTGTTATGAAAGCATGCATACATCACTTCTGCTCTCATTCCAGAACTTAGTCACATGGGCTTACCTAGCTGCAAGGTCGGCTAAGAAATACTGTTTGTAACCACACAGCCTTTCTTAGCCTCTGGTATTAGCTGGCAATTCTTGTATACCTTTGCTTTCTGATATTTCATTGTACACAGATTTTTGTTTCATGCACAAAGTTATTTGCCTTCAGGCTCTCAAAATGTATATGAAACATAAATGAAGCCAGGCATGGTGGTGCATGCCTGTAATCTCAGCAGCTTGGGAGGCTAAGGCAGGAGATTGCAAATTCAAGGCCAGCCTCAGCAACTTAGTAAGAAGCTGTTTCAAAATTTTAAAAAATTTAAAGGGCTGAGGATGTGGCTCAGTGGTTAAGCACCCTTGGGTTCAATCTTTAGTACCAACAAAGAAAAGGAAAATAAAATAAATGAATTTTGTGTTTACCTTCAGGCTATGTGTATAAAGTGTATATGAAACATAAATGAATTTTTTTATTTAATCTTGGGCCTCAACCCCCAAATATCATATTGTATATGTAAATATTCCAAGTCTAAAATCCTTATTACTTCCGGTCGCAACCGTTTTGGATAAGCAGTATTCAAGTTTGTACAGCTTCTCAGCTAAGCACAAAGGATTTGGTGGCAAACAAGAAAGACTTTCTGCCTGTTTATACAAAATACCTCCAAATTTTGGGGGGAAAAAAATCATGTGCATGTAGATCATATTGCTCATCTTCCTCTCTTGATTTTTTTTACTTCATTTATAGCTCCTTGGTCTCTTATGTTAGTTCTTCTTCAGCTTTCCAAACTATTAACATTGGAAAGACTTGATCCCGAAACCTCTTTGTTTCTTTGTTTCTCACTTCTTACCTCATTCAGTAACATATCATTTATGGGATAATTTCCAGGTTCATATCTCCAACTAGATTTAGACTCATATATTCAATGACCTGTTCCACATTTTCATTTGGATATCTAATAGGAATCTAAACTTAACCTTTCCAAAACTGAGTCTCCAAAGCTGTTTTTCCTACTGCCTTCTCATCTCAATTCAGTTACTTAGGCCAAAAATATGAGAGGTAGCTTTTCTCTCTTTCCTCATATCTCAAATGTGACCCCATCAACAAATCTTGATTACCCTCAACATATATCAAGAATCTAACCATCTCTTACCATTTCTACTCCTACTACCCTGATAGCCACTACAATCTCTTAACCTTTTTCAATATGATAGCATCCTAATTTTCCATTTTTCTTGCTTTAGTATATTTTTTCCTTTTTTAAAAATTAAAGCATTATAATTCTACCTAGTATTTGGGTTCATTTTGACAAGATCATACATACAAGGAATTTGATTTCCTCTCCTCCCAATTTTCCCCGACCCTTACTGATCTTCCTTTCACTCCTTTATTTATCTATATTTAACTGGTATTTTCTACATATACATTAAGGAGAAATTCCCTTTGGCACATTTACATATGTATATAAAATGATTTTGTTAAATTCATTCCATGTTTCTTTAACTTTCCTTTCCTTTTTTCTTCTCGTTTTCCTACTTCTACTCCAATGTGATATTCCCTGTATCTTTATGATACCTATTTTCCTCCCCCAAAGCCTTCTTTCCCTTATTTTGTTCTAGCTTCCACATATAATAGAAAATATTTGATCCTTGATTTTCTGAGTCAGGCTTATTTCACTTAGCATGCTTTTCTCCATTTCCATCTGTTTACCTGCAAAAGCCATTATTTCATTCTTCTTTATGGCTGAATAAAACTCCATTGTGTATATATATTTGCCACATTTTCTTGATCCACTTATCTATTGACAGGCATCTGGGTTGGCTTCATAATTTGGCTATTGTGAACTGTGCTGCTGTAAACATTGTCGTGGCTGTATCACTATAGTATGCTGATTTTAGTTATTTTGAACAAATACTGAGGAGTGGGATATAGCTGGGTCATATGGTTTTTCCATTTCTAGTGTTTTGAGATTCCAAAGTGGTTGTACTAATTTGCAGTCCCACTAACAATGTATGAGTGTACCTTTTTCTCCATATCCTCACCAGCATATATTATCTATATTCTTGATAATTGCCATTCTGATTAAGTGAGATGAAAGCTTAGTGTAGTTTTGATTTGCATTTCCTTGATTGCTAGAGATGTTGAACATTTTTCATATATTTGTTGGCCATTTGTGTTTCTTCTTTTGAGGTATGTCTGTTTGGGGCCCTATAACTGTGAGGTTATTTTGGCATTGAGCTTTTTGAGATCTTTATATATTCTTAATATTAATTAATCCCCTGTCAGTGGAGCAGCTGACAAATATTTTTTTCCCATTCTGTAGACTCTTTCTTCACACTCTTAGTCATTTCCTTTGCTGTGTAGAAAGAAACTTTTAATTTGATGACATCCCAGTTATTGATTCTTGGTTTTATTTCTTGAGCTTTAGGGGTCTTGCTAAGGAATTGATTCCTCCACCTATACAATGGGGTGTTGACCCTATTCTCTTCGAGCGGTTTTAAGATTTCTGGTATAATTTCTAAGTCTTTGATTCATTTTGATTTGACTTTTGTGCAGAATGAAAGATGGGGATCTACTTTCATTCTTCTACATAGAGATATCCAGTTTTCCCAGCACTATTTGTTTAAAGACTGTCTTTTCTCTAACATATATTTTTGGCATATTTTTCAAGTATTGGATGGCTGTAGAAATGTGAGTTTGTCTCTGTCTATTCCATTGATCTTCAGGCTATTTTTGCTGCTATAGCTCTGTAATATAATTTGAGATCCTCCTGTATCACTTTTCTTATTCAGAATTGCTTTGGCTCTTCTGGATCTCTTAATCTTTCAAATGAATTTAAGGACTGTTTTTTCTAGTTCTGTGAAGAATGTCATTGTTATTTTGATGGGAATTGAGTTTTTTAATCTGTATATTGCTTTTGGTAATATGGCCATTTTGACAATATTAATTCTTCCTATCCAAGAACATGGGAGGTATTTTTATGTTCTGAGATTATCTTCAATTTCTTTCTTCATTTTTCAATGTAGAAATCTTTCACCTTGTTTAGATTAATTTCCAGATGTTTGTTTGTTTGTTTAATTTTGAGGATATTGTGAAAGGGATGATTTTCCTGATTTCTTTCTCAGCTGAATTGCTATTGGAGTACAGAAAAGCTATTGATATATGAGTGAATCCTGCTACTTTGCTAAATTCATTCATTAGCTCTAGGAATTTTCTGGAAGAATTTTTTTGGTCTTCTAAATATAAGATCATGTCATCAACAAACAGTGATAAGTTTGACTTCTTATTTTCCTGTTTGTATTCCTTTAATTTCCTTCTCTTGCCTGATTGCTCTGGCTAGAGTTTCGAGAACTATATTGAATAGAAGTGGTGAGGGTGGACATCCTTGTCTTGTTTCTGATTTTAGAGGAAAAGCTTTTGTTTATTTTCCATTCAGTATGATGTTGGCTTTGGGTTTGTTGTATATAGCCTCTATAATGCTAGATAAGTTCCTTCTATCCCTAGTTTCTACAGCATTTTAACATGAATGGTTGCTGTATTTTATCAAAGGTCTTTTCAGTGTCTATTGAGATGATCATATATATGGTTTTTGTTCTTTATTCTATTTAAGTGGTGAATTACATTTATTGAATTGTGTATGATGAACCAACCTTGCATCCCTAGGATGAAACCCACTTGGTCATGGTGTATTTTCTTCGTTATATGTGTTTTAATGTGATTTGCTAATATTTTATTAAGGATTTTTGCATCTATATTTATCAGGAGATTGGTCTGTAGTTTTCTTTCCTAGATAATTGATAGTTGCCATTTGGTATCTGGTTTGGATGTTAGGGTTATACCTGCTCCAGTATACATATATTTTTTAAAAATAGTTTTTTAGTTGTACTTGGACACAATGCCTTTATTTTATTTATTTTTATGTGGTACTGAGGCTCGAACCCAGGGCCTCACATGTGCTAGACGAGTGCTCTACCACTGAACTACAACCCCAGCACCTCCAGTATGTTTTTAATACAACAGCCAGACTGATCCTTTTAGGAAATAAGTAAGACCTTGACTCTCCTGTATATAAAACTTTCCATCTCACTCAGAATAAAAGCTAAAGTTCCTTCATAGGGCCCACAAGGCCTTACAGGGCTTGGCTTCCTTTGATCTGTGAGATCTAATAATCTGCTGTTTTCTTCCCTTACTCGTCACTGCTTTAGTTATTCTGCCTCTAGAACACAAAGGCACATTACTACATTAGGACTTCTGCTTTTGCTCTTCCTTCTGTTTCTAATGCTCTTTAACCATTTGGCATCATGGCCTGCTCCCTTGACTCCTTCAAGTTTTTGCTTAGTGTTTCCTTAGTGAATTCTTCCCCAATCACCTGTTTAAAATTGCTTCCCATCCACCTATTCCTGAACCCCTTTCCTACAAATTATTTCTTCTTATGGTGTATAGCTATTCTACTTTTACATATTTATTCTTTCTCCCCAACCAGAATATAAACTCCATAAGCAAGTCACTATTATATTGCTAGCGAGTAGAACAGTATTTGGCAATATAGTAAATGGCCCAATGTTAATGAAAACAATCTGGTAACAAAATGGTCTTCATTGAAAATAAAATTGTGTTCACACAACAAGGGTTATTGAGTGTCTACTATAAAAAAGTATAAACATAGTGGTTATGTGGTGGCTATAGAGTCAGACCCAAATTCAGAAACTATCAAATATGTCCCACCATCATTTAGATATCTTCTGTTTCCATGAGTCTATGTGTTTATAAAGAAGAAAAGACTCATGTAAGACTGCCTTAAACAGTAAGAACCCATTCTGACAGACATAATTGGAACTGTATAGGAAAGCTGCTTTAGGACTAGTTGATTCAGTGGCTCAATGATGTTATTAAAGACTGGAGTTCCTTTTGACTCTCATTGTTTTGTCCAGATTAACATCTTTATCTACAGCTGTTTTTCCTTAAGGTCATAAAAATGCTGGCAGGAATGATAAAAGTTATATGTTTCTTTGTTCAGCAGATAGAGAAATGTTGAAAAACAAAATGGCAAAGTACTTTTCCAAAATAACAAGTTGTAAGTGGGCACAAGTTTTTAAGTTGTTAAGTGGGCACAATATCTTTATTTTGTTTTATTTTTATATGGTGCCAGGGATCGAACCCAGTGCCTCACGCATGCTAGTCAAGCACTTTACCACTGAGCCACAATCCCAGTCCAAGGGATATCCTTTTTAATAGCCTCCAGAAAAAATCTCCTTTGGTATTTCAGTGACAAGTTGAGTTCTAAGGGATGAGTTTAATAGAGTAATTCCATTTCTTTAGCCGGAATTTTCAGACTTGGACTAATCAGGCCTTATTCCTGTTGCTAAGGGGTAAGGTCAGCTTTCCCTGAAGCACACATGGCTACATGTATGAGAAGGTGGATAAAAATCTGATCGTGGTAAGAAAATGAGAAAGTGAATCCTGTGCCCACTTCTTATCAATACTCCCAAAAGTATACTTTTTGTAGCAACTGTTGGGTCCCTGAACCAGCAGGACCCCTGAAAGTAACTGCAGAGTCCACATAATCAGGGCAGCAATTTTTGACATGGAATAATAAATTTAATATCTGTATTTGAGGAAAAAGTTCCAATTCTGAGTCAATCCCTTTTCCTGACTCCTGTTCTTCATCATGAAAAATGTAGCAGTTGTGGAGGGGCAGGGGGGAATCTAAATGCAGTGACAGAGACCATGGATGGCTGCTAAAAATGTAACATTCTTGAGAAATACTAGTGAGATATGTCAAGTTCTGCAAGAGGATTGGAAGTAAAAAATGTACAGTGAAATTACTATATACATCAGTATAGAAAAGTTTTCCTTTTTAAAAGAAACACAAATCCATAGCTTTATAGGAAAGACAGTAGAATGAATTAGACATAATTTTCCTATGTTCATATATGAATACATGACCAGTGTAACTCCACATTGTGTACAACCACAAGAATGAGAAGTTATACTCCATTATGTATAATTTGTCAAAATACATTCTGTCATGTATAACTAAAAAGAACAAATAAAATTTTTTTAAAAACATAACTTTATAAGTCAGTGGAAAGTGACTTAAAATTATCAGATGTGTTTATATCACATCTTATACACTATTTTTTAATGCCCCTAATGCTTTGGCATTGCTATTCTCTATTTATTCCTTATTTATAGCTCTGATAGCTTTAATTTTCTAAACAGTCATTCGCTGCATACATCTATTGTACCTGGTTGAAGTGTAGTAGAATCTGTGAGTAGTGATGAGTAGTAGCTATGACTTGTTGACATTTCCATTAAATTGTTTATACATACATAACAACTGTGGATTTGTGTTGTATTGAGCTGAAAGTTAACTGGCTTTCAGCCACCACTTTTGAATTTTTATTTAGATTCATTGTGTATGTAGCAAACTCTTGTCTTTTTTTTTTTTACTGGTACTAGGGATTTAACCCAAGGGTGCTTTAACCACTGAACTACATCCCTAGCCTTATTTTATTTTATTTTGAGACAGGGTCTTGCTAAGTTGCCCAGGCTGACTGAACTCATGATCCCCCAGCTTCAGTGTCTCAAGAGGCTGTGGGATTCCAGGTGTGCCACTACCATGCCCAGCAACTCTTGTCTTTTAAAATATAAGAATGGAAAATATTTCTTGTAATCTGCTCTTTTGCAAAGAATATTTAATTTTTAAACAGTATGCAGGCAGTGAATAGTATGAACCGGATCATTTTTGTATTGATTGATTAGTAAAACTTCTATAAACTTATATTTTTTAAAATAATTACAGTACTTAGTATTATTTGCAATTTGAGTCATTTAAATCTAATATTAGTTGAAATATTTTTCTAAATTTTATGCCCTATCAGTGAAGGCCTGCAAAAATGTATAAAATTAAACAAACAATATATAAAATTCCCTTTTTATTACATAAAATTGAAATGCATACCTAGTAAATCTTGAGTGGTTATTTAACAAATTACTAGGTAGGTAGTGTCTTTCAATAGGTATTTAATATTTTCTGAAGAAGTAGGAATTATGAGTTATATCTTTCTAAAATTATTTGTGTGCCATTGTTTTTATCCTTACAGTTTTAACTCATGAAAGCAATGATCCAAAAGTAAATTTTAGGAAATTTAGGCTATTATTTGTTCTGTTATTCTAACAGTCTCAGGAATTTTTTTTACAAAGACTAATATGAATTTAATTTTATTTCTTAAATTTTGAATTTTGTTATATATCATTTAAATGATAATATAAGCATTCACACTGTAGTAGCATTTTTAAAATAGCAACCTTCTTTGCTATTTTATTAAAAATCTAGGCTTTTCACCCTTTTGTCTTTTTGAGGAGGGTGGTACCAGGGATTGAACCCAGGGTAAGTTAACCACTGAGCAACATCCCTAGTCTTTTTAGTATTTTTTATTTTGAGACAGGGTCTCACAAAGTCCTTAGAGTCTTGCTAAGTTGCTGAGGTTGGTCTTGAATTTGCATTCCTCCCGCCTCAGCCTCCTGAGTTATTGGAATTATAGGCATGTGCCACTGGGCCCAGCACCCATCTGACTCTTAAACTTAGTGTCTTTACAAAGTGCACTGGAAGGTCTGTTACTGGCAGAAGGGTTGGGAAACAATAAGACCATGTGATAAAGTCATTTGATAATGAACACTGTGAATATTTCAAGTTTGTTTTATAAAATCTAAAAGAAAACTTTTGTCAAACTACAAAATCTATATATACTTCTATATTGTAAGAGTTGATAGTTTTATTTATGACTTTGTAGATTGTTATTTGGATATGAAACAAAACAGAAAAATATATTAAGAAGGGATATGTTTGACTTCTTTAATGTATCACATTTCTTAAAACATTTTTAATGTGTGCTTAATATTTAATAAACCAAAAATGATACATTTACAATGTCATGCATATTGTCAGTGACAAAAGTAAAATTATTTTGTGGTAGCAGGAAACAAAAACTATACTTCGATGTCCCATAAGCAGTCACTTAGCATGTTTAAAACTAAATTCATCAACTTATTAACCAACTTATTCCTGCAAACTCAATCTAAGTATAATGACAAATAAGACATGATGAATGTCTCTATGATAACTGTGAATGTGGAGAAAGATTAAATGGGGAGTTGGACCATAATTATAGAGTTCTTTAAAACCATATAAATAAGACAAAAGAAATTGATCAAAATGAAAATAGTTCTTATTCTGTACCTAGTTGACCTGTTCAGGGGTAATTTTCTTCTAATACTTTATTATTTAGTAAATTTTCTTCAGTGTGACTCTATAACATATACCTTATTATTAAGAGACCTGCAAAGAGAGTTATATGATATATAACCCTACTTTATGGTCTCCTATATGGAGATTTTATTACCTGTGTCGTCATGAACCTGATTGTAGCTGCTTCAGAGTAAATGTTTTCTGCTTAGGATGATTTTTCTCTAAAAGTAACTACATATATACATTCATGTTTTTGTTTGGTTTTGTTTTAGATTTTAAAAAGACTTTTGGAGGAGGAGTCTCATTATTAATCATAACTAAATAATGTGCCTTCAGTTAGTTATCATATATACTGTGTACCAGGAACTGTGTTAGGTACTAGGGATACAAAATAAATGTACTGTCCTAAGAGAGCTTACATTTTAGAAGAGAAGATAGATAATATATACAGGTAATACAGTCTGATAAATGCCATGGCAGAAGTGATCACAAGTTGCAATGAAGTTTTGTTGGATAAATTGCACTGTAAATAGTGGTTAAACTAATCTTTGCCTCCCTAGAGTCCATCTTCAGTTCGTGTGGTAGTTTAAATAAACCAAGTGAAGAGCTACTGATTCCTCCTCCACTTCCTCCTCGAAGAAAGTTTGACCAAGATGCTTCAAATTCAAAGGTAATCAACAGGACCTGGGTTTGCCTCAATTTATTCAAAAATTTATGGATTTTCAAAATAGGACTTTATTCTTATGAATTTGTTGTATTTTGGCTTTTCTTTATCATTTTCCACATTTATATTGTTATATTTGAAAAATGCTTTTAGTAGTTGTTAAATTCTTATAAAAAACTTTCCTTTAAAAAGGCGGGGTGCTGATTCACAGACTCAGAAGTACACTTTTTTTCTGGTACTAGTATGTGAAGGATTCTTCCAATTTTCCACCAGCTTTTCAAATTTAAGGGTGAATCACTTGGAAAGCTTGTTAAAACCTGATTGTTGACCCTTACCCCTGGCGTTTTTGATTCAGTAGATCTGGAGTGAGGCTCAAAAATTTGCTTTTATAACCAAAGGCCCAGTGTTCTCTCCAATGTGCAGTTGCTAACTCACAATAAGCAGTGGGGAGGGGAGAATAGAAATTCACTGGCTCAGACAAAGGGGAATGAAGGGAAGGGACGGGGAATGGGAATAGGAAAGACAGTAGAATGAATCAGACATAACTTTCCTATGCTCATAATGAATACATGACTCCACATCACGTACAACCAGAAGAATCGGAAGTTATACTCCATGTATGTATGATATCTCAAAATACAATCTCCTTTCATGTATAACTAAAAAGAACAAATAATTTTTTTAAAAATTTGCTTTTCTAACAAGTTCCCTACTGGTGCTGATGTTTCTGGTCCTTGGATGACCCTTTGAAATCCACTGTTCTAAGTATCATTGGGAAAAGTAGAAGTAAATGCTTAATCAGGAGAAGCTGGACATTAAGTCTCCTTAACATCATGTCCTTTCACATCTACAAAACTATATATTATTTTTGCTTACCTATTATTATAAATAAAATTCATGAATTTCTTAAATTTATGAAATAGTAACACAAAGCAAGAAAAATTGAAGCTTTATGTTCTAAGACTTCAATTAAAACATGTCATATGTAGAAGTATTAAACAGAGCCCTTGATTAAACTAGAAGTAATGTACTTATAAATCTGATGATTAAACCAGATTAATTTACTTTGAGCTTCTGGATTTAACTTGTGTGTCAAGTTAAAAAATTCTTCTGTGTGAAGAATTTTTCAGACTTTTAAAATTGCCTTGTAAGTTTTTCAGGAGAAAAGAAGTATAGTTATATAACTTTTTGTTTTAAAGGGAACTGTGAAATCTGATGACGACCCTCCTGCTATTCCACCAAGACAGCCTCCTCCGCCAAAGATAAAACCTAGAGTTCCTGTTCCTACCAGTGCATTTGATGGACTTCTGCATAGTCCACCTCCACCTCCACCAAGAGATCCTCTTCCTGATACCCCTCCACCAGTTCCCCTTCGACCTCCAGAACACTTTATAAACTGTCCTTTTAATCTTCAGCCACCTCCACTGGGACATCTTCACAGAGATCCAGACTGGCTCAGAGACATTAGTACATGTCCAAATTCACCAAGCACTCCTCCTAGCACGCCCTCTCCAAGGGTACCACGTCGATGCTATCACAACAGTCTTGCTCATCCTCAAGCTCCCCCTGTTCCACCAAGGCAGAATTCAAGCCCTCACCTACCAAAACTTCCACCAAAGACTTACAAGCGAGAGTTTTCACATCCCCCATTGTATAGACTGTCTATGGTAGAAAATGCAGAAACTCCTCAATGACCTTAGCCATATGTAGTCATTGACACTGGAATAGTATTTGTAAAGTTTTTTTTTTAATTTATTCAAAAAGGCATAGTATTTTAGTTTTTTGTTTTTTGTTTTTACAAATAATGCTCTTACAGAAATGCTACTGATCAAATAAGCTTTTAAGAATTGGAAAGATAAAATACAAAAGTCCTTTACCAATATCCTCAGGTGATCAGTTGCATTGCCTTGTCTTGGATCCTCAGTGCTGCCAAAAGGCCAGTATAATGAATTTATATTTGCACTGTAGACTCTGCTAAAATATGGTTTAAAGTGACTTTGATTGCACTGAAAGGGGATAGTGCTTTTGTGGAATTTTTCAAATTTGAGTAATAGAGGCCTTTTTTAAGGTAATGAATTTACACAAATATAGAGGTGTATGGTGTTACTGATTTTTAAATCTCTTTGACCATCTTCTGGAAGGTTTTTACTTGTAGTTTTTACATCTAGGAGAATTGTGAATAACACCCACTGTTCTTAAATTCTTTAATGCCATGTCTTAAATGCCAGTATTTGCTGCTGAAGACAAAAACAAAATGTGGAATGAAAATAATAGAATGCACTGTGTATATTATTTTGTCAAAATGTAAACAAAGAATACATAACCCAATTATAGAGGAAAAAAAGGGCATGTATCTCATTCAGATGTGCCTTTTGTTTTTGCAGAGTATGGCGTCTTTAGCTAATAAGTTGCCTATTGTTTTGGAAAACAAAGTTAATATGCCATGTATGTACAGTTTTGTTTATATTGTATATTTAAAGATAATGTTAATAACCTATATAAATTTAAATGACTTGAGGTCTATAATACAATCTGCTACTTTACTAATTCATAGGTTCAGAGGAAAAGTTCTTATGGCATAGGAACCAACTGCCTTGCCTTCAAAACCTAGTGACTTTCTCTATAAATCTTGTGTTAACTGAAATTTTTTTAAAGTATTTTTTTAGATTGGTAATATTTAAACCAGCAAATACTTAATGCTTTATTAAACTTTTTAATCAGAGAAGCGAGTAAAACTTTTATTTGCCATTTGGATACCTTCGCTCAAAGTGATGAAAAGTATGTTATGTGATAGACTGTAGCAGTGGTTGTAAAGTAGCCAAAAGCCACGTTCTTTATTTACTGGTCTGTGGCCTTTTACTGTGCTTTGTATCAGAGTTCTTAACAAGATTAATAAATCACCTCAGTCTTAATTTTTAAAAGACTTTTTAAAAAATGTGTTTTCATTGTAAAGAACAAGGGGATATTAGAGTACTGTAGATATATGTATACACACATTGAGTTATTTCATGTAACTTAAAACTACATAATCCCAAATAATTTAAATGATGTAAATTTTAGAGGGGTAAAAAAATTTTTTTTAACTGGTAAATGCAAGCTGCAAGTTTCCAGCAATCCTTTTTATGCATTCATACGGAAAAACTAGGAGCACACTTGGAAACTTCCTGAGAAAGATAATAGACACCTTTGGTAGGCTCTGGGAAGCTGCCTGGATTTAAGGTAACTACAGTATGAGTCAATCTCTAACCACGTAAAAATGCTCCAGTGTTTGCTTTGTTTTTTCACAGAGCGGATTATATTAGTTTTATCTGGGAAAGTGACTTAAACTAGCTGTTCCTTAAGCCAGGCGCGTTTTTTTTTTTTTTACTTTTTTTAAATTTTTTTTTTTTTTTTTTTTTTATTGGTTGTTCAAAACATAACAAAGCTCTTGACATATCATATTTCATACATTAGATTCAAGTGGGTTATGAACTCCCATTTTTACAGAGAAGGAAGGGATGAGGGCGGTTAGTGCTGGGTTACGCCCAAGGTGCTGCAGCCTTCTGGGCTTTGTTGACTTGCGCACGCGCGAAGTGCCAAGTCAGCCACTAGGAGGCCCGGGCCCCTCTCAAGGCTTGGCCTGTGAGCGGCGCACAGATGAGTCGTCACTAAGCGAGCTGCACCCTTTAGCCGGCAGAGATGGCGGCTGCTGTGGAGTCGGTGGTGGAGGATCCGCTGCGGAGCTTTGTGAGAGTTCTAGAGAAGCGGGACGGGACAGCCCTACGACTGCAGCAGTATGACTCCGGTGGTGTGGGTTGCGTTGTTTGGGATGCTGCCATTGTGCTCTCTAAATACTTGGAAACGCCGGGGTTTTCCGGAGACGGGGCCCATGTGTTGAGCCGGCGATCGGTGCTGGAACTGGGCTCAGGCACCGGGGCGGTGGGGCTCATGGCTGCTACCCTCGGGTAAGAATTGAAGGGAGGGGGCACCGCTTTGCTTTGAAACTCATATTGCCAGCTACCCACCCTGTGCCTACCCCTCAATCAACGTTATTTTATAGGGCAGATGTTATGGTCACCGATCTTGAGGAATTGCAAGACTTGCTGAAGATGAATATTAATATGAACAAACATCTTGTCACTGGTTCTGTTCAAGCCAAGGTACTGAAATGGTTTGTATGGCCTTTCAGCTTGTTTTAAGATAACAATTCATAGTTTGTTTTAAATTGCATCTCATTAAAGCCGTGATAATACAAAATGAACTTATTGGCTCTTGCTTATAAAGCAAGAGTATTTTAAATTATTAACAGTTTAAAATACTTGTTTGACATTTTGAAGGGGGGAAGAAATAGAAGACTTTCCTTCTCCACCAGACTACATACTGATGGCTGACTGCATATACTACGAGGAGGTAAATGTTCAGTGAGTGAAATCTCTCTAATCGATTAACTGGTTTTTGTATTCTGAAACTACATTTCTTCACATTTTAACATCTCTGAATTCAGGATATTTGTCTATGGTTGATAGATGGTTGTAGCAAAAATAAAACAAAAGTCACAAGAGACTGTATATACATTCATATATACCTGCAAATCATGTTTAGAAGAGTGTTATATGCATTTTATTAGAGGCTTCTTCAAAGTTTTAAAGAATTTTACCACTTGGATCTGTTATGAAAAGCTATGATAACCTTTTTTTTTTTTAAAAAAAAAAAAAAAAAAAAACTTTCTTGGGGGTGGCAGACATTAGGGGGCTGGAGATCAAATCCAGGGCCTTACACATGTGAGTGCTCTACTACTGAGCTACATCCCCAGCCCTAAAATCACCCCTTAGCCTCCCACCCCTGCCCTTAGTTGTTGCCAATGAA
The DNA here is from genome assembly GCF_001458135.2 of Marmota marmota marmota. Lineage (NCBI taxonomy): Eukaryota > Metazoa > Chordata > Mammalia > Rodentia > Sciuridae > Marmota > Marmota marmota. The sequence goes on from NW_025999900.1 coordinate 11,093,695, forward strand.
CATGTTAACCAGGAGAATTAAGTTGCATTTTTAAAAAATTCATGGTTTTGTGGCAAGATTTACTAGACCAAATATTTTTCTTTTTTCTTTTTGTTTTTTGGAACTAGGGATTGAACTCAGGGGCACATGACCAACTAAGCCATATTCCCAGCCCTATTTTGTATTTTATTTAGAGACAGGGTCTCATTGAATTGCTTAGCGCCTTGCTATTGCTGAGGCTGGCTTTGAACCCAGGATCCTTTTGTCTCAATCTCCCAAACTGCTGGGATTACAGGCATGTGCCACTGCAATATTTTTCTTTAAATATTGGTTTATGATAGCATTGTGGGTGTCATTTATATTTAAAATAATGAGCATTGAGCCAACCCATGTTCAAGTTAAGTTCAGATTTACTTTTGTAGGAAAAATTGTTGATTGTTTAAATCCTACATTAAATTAGAGTAAATGAAGTTACTTTTAAGAGTGAAATCAACACTATTCATTTATTTCCATGGGAACTTCAAAACACAGTCACTTGAATTCTTTTTCTGAAAACTGTAGTATAATAATTAATTTTTAAAAATTTTTTTTACATGTTGATGGACCTTTATTTTATTCATTTATTTTGATGCGGTGCTGAGAATCGAACCCAGTGCCTCATACATACTAAGCAAGTGCTCTACCACTGAGCCACCACCCAGGCCAATAATTAATTATTAAGAGGAGTTTACCAAACATAACAATGTTAACTACATGTACTTTGTTGTATTGATTCAAAAATGAATAATAGGGGAATTAATCCTTTTACTTCCCTAACCTCCTCTTAATAGAAAATTTTTGAAGTCATGAAATACGTTTTTCTTTTATAGTCTTTGGAACCATTGCTGAAAACACTGAAAGATCTCAGTGGATCTGAAACTTGTATCATATGTTGCTATGAACAACGTACAATGGGGAAAAATCCAGAAATTGAGAAAAAATATTTTGAGGTAAGGACTATAAGATCTATCTTTGTAGTGAGTACCCTTCAGGGAGGCTGTATGTGACTATTCTAATATTTTATGGCAATTTTGGAGGTTTGGACAATCTGTTTGTATGAACCCAGCCAGTAGGGGACTCTTTAAAATCCGCTATTCCACAAAGCCCACCCCCATTTTCTATTCTCATCCTTTATTTTTTATCTAATTAGTTGATACTGTATCTACAGAACCGTGTAAAATAATAATGGTGACACTGTCTTTTCTGAGAAAGTTCTTAATATTTCTTAATTGTTGGCTTTGGGGAACATATCAGTGATACATATATTGCTTTTAGAGAATTCATGATAGAGGGGCTGGGGTTGTGGCTCAGTGGTAGAGTGCTCACCTAGCATGCAGGAGGCACTGGGCTCGATCCTCAGCACCATATAAATGTAAAATAAAGATATTGTGTGCACCTAAAACTTAAGAATAAATATTTTTAAAAAGAGAGAATTCATGATAGAAATGAGGAGGTGATAAATTTGTACTTCTCTGTTTTTCTCTACATTTTTATGAAACCTCTGACCTATATACCTGTTTTTAGGGACTTATTTAATAGAAAGATTCACAGGAAGTTGCAAATGTAGTACATAGCTATTTTTGGTACAGGGGATTGAACTCAGGGTCACTCAACCACTGAGCCACATCCCCAGCCCTGTTATGTATTTTATTTAGAGATAGGGTCTCATTGAGCTGCTTAACTTGTCGCCATTGTTGAGGCTGGTTTTGAACTTGAGATCCTCCTGTCTTGGTCTCCTGAGCCGCTGGGATTACAGGCATGCCCCACTGCACCCAATACATAACATCTTATGTATCTTTTACTCTTCTTCCCCCAGTGGTGACCCAGGCCCTTTTTATGGGCAAAAATTCATCCCATTACAAGTAAATCTTTTTGTACATCTGTATAGCTCTGCAACTTTTGTCTGCTGAAGGACTGCTTTGGTTTAATGAGAAAGCAAGAATATGACTGCCTCAGATAATATATGATAATTTTTTTTAATTTCTTCTTTTTTTTTTTAGTAATAGATGTAGATGTATTTTTATTTATTTTTTTTTATCAGTGCTAAGGATTGAACCCAGTGCCTCACACATGCTAGGCATGTGCTCTGCCACTGAGCTACAGCCCCAGCCTTCATGTTTTTCCTCAATATGAAGAATGTTACTGAGCTTTTGGGACTCTTAATTAATTTTTTATATAGTTAAAATAATTTTTATTGAGGTAAAACATAGTTAAATGCATATATATCAAGCACTCAGCCACATAATTACTACCCAGCATAAAAATATACATTTCTAAGACCTCAGAAGGTTTCCACAGTGCCCCTTCCTAGTCAGTATTCCTACAAAGATAGCCACCATTGTACCTTCTTTACCACAGGTCTGTTCATATTATTGAGTTTAAAGTATATCTGTTAAATTTATAGCTGCTTCAGCTAGACTTTGATTTTGAAAAAATTCCTTTGGAAAAACATGATGAAGAGTATCGAAGTGAAGATATTCATATTATATACATCAGAAAGAAAAAATCAGTAAGTACATTCCCAGTTCTTCATCTTCTGAGGATATTTCATCATCTGGTCACTGTTTCTGGGCTTGTGTGTGGTCAAGGCCTTGATTTTGATGTGGTAAAACAGCTGACTCTTCATTGAACTCAGGCATTGACTCAGGATTAAGATCACTTATCTGTCTTGCCTTTGGTTCTTGTTCTAAGTAAGGCAGGCTTTTTGTTTTGTTTCATGCTGTGCTGGGGATTGAACTCAGGGTCTTGCATGTGGAAGGAAGCACTCTACCACTCAACTAAACCTCCAGCCCAGCAGGCTTTTTTTTTATATAGCTTTGTAGTGGAATGTGTTAGTAAGCAGTTAATGTAACAATGCCTGAGGTAACAACTTAAAAAGAGGAAAAGTTTATTTTGGCTCACTTTTCTAGTCTGTAATCCTTTAGCTCCATTGCCTTATGACAAGGCAGTATGTCATGACAGAGAAAGCCCAATCACCTCATAGCTGGGAAGGAAAAGGAAAGAAAGAGGAAAGGGCAGAGTCCTATGGAAAACACATCCCCGATGACCAGAAGACCTCCCCCACAAGGTTTCATCTCCTCCTTTAATATATGGGCCTTTAATATATGGGCTTTCATCTCAAAGATTTCACTTCCTCCTTTAATATATGGGCCTTTTGGAGACCCTAATTCAGACTATAGCATTGGGCATTATCCCAGACAAGTGACTTAGTTCTTTATATTGTAGTTTCTCTTAACTCAGATTTTAAAATGCCAGTTCATACTTTTGTGAACTTTCTCCAGTCATTCAAATTATTTTTAACAAAGTAAAATAAAATCAGACAGTTCTGGGGCTGGGGATGTGGCTCAAGCGGTAGCGCGATCGCCTGGCATGCGTGTGGCCCGGGTTTGATCCTCAGCACCACATACAAACAAAGATGTTGTGTCCACCGAGAACTAAAAAATAAATATTTAAAAATTCTCTCTCTCTCTCTCTCACTCTCTCTCACTCTCTCTTTAAAAAAAAAAAAAAAATCAGACAGATCTGTTTATAAAGAAAAATGCACCTAATTAAATAGAATTCATTTTTTTTTTAGTTGTACATAATACCTTTATTTGATTTATTTATTTTTATGTGATGCTAAGGATCGAACCCAGGGCCTTACACATGCGAGGCGAGCGCTCTACCCCTGAGCTGCAACCCCAGCCCTAGAATTCATTTTTGTTCCCCTTGTTTGGTGCTTCCTTTACATGATATAGCAATCACATTTTATGCAAGTTGCATCTGTGACACTTACAGTTTTTAACTTGTACAACTGTATCTCATTTATTTTGTAACCCCAGCACCTTTTATAAATGTGACAAAAATTTTAAAATGTTTTATGACTTACAGCATCCAGTTTTTGGTTTTGGTACTGGGGATTGAACCCAGACAGATGTGCTGAGCTACTAGTCTTTTTTTTTTTTTTTTTTTTTTGAGATATGGTCTCATCAAGTTGCTCAGGCTGACTGCAAACTTGTGATCCTTCTGTCTCAGCCTTCCAAGTCACTGGAATTAAAGGCGTGCATCATCACAGCCAGCTAAGGGATTCAGTTTTAACGAAAGCGTTATACAGTTTTACAAGTAGAAATGTTTTGAGGCATAAAGATTTTGGGTTCCTAAATATAAAATTTTTTTTATTTTTTATTTTTTTTGGTACCAGGGATTGAACTCAGGGGCACTCAACCACTGAGCCACATCCCCAGCCCTATTTTGTATTTTATTTAGAGACAGGGTCTCACTGAGTTGCTTAGCACCTCGCTGTTGCTGAGGCTGGCATTGAACTCACAATCCTTCTGTTGTCCCAGCCTCCTAAGCTGCTTGGATTACAGGAGTGTGCCACCACGCCTTGCTTCATTTTTTTTTTTAATTGATAATAATTCCCATATCATGAAATTCACCTTTTTGAGGTATACAATTCAGTGTAAATATATTCACAGAACAAAGTTTTCATCTTTCTCAAAAGAAACCCCATACCATTAGCAGTCACTCATTTCCCCCCCAGGCTCTAATCCCTGGCAGTCACTAACCTCTATTTCTATGTATCTGCCTATTGTGCTCATGTCATGAATTATTCACATTATATGGTCTCTTACATCTAGCTTCTTTACTCAGCACAGTGTTTTCAAGGTTCATCCATATTGTGGCATGCTTTTACTCTTATGTCTGAAGGATATTTATTTGTATGAATGTGTACATCTTGTCCATCCATTCATCATTTGGTGGCATTTTACTTTTTCAGTCTTTAGCTGTAATGAGTGGTGTTGCTGTGAACATTTATGTAGAAGTTTTTTTTGTGTGAGCATCTTTTCAGATCTCTTAGGTATATGCCTGGAGTGGTATTGCTTGGTTATATGTGAACTCTGTGTTTAACTTTTTAAGGAATTGACAAACTGTATTCCTAAGCCATCTTAGGAGGTGTGAAATAGGATCTTTGTTTGTTTGTTTGTGGGGGGGGGGCGTGCTTGAGATTGAACTCAGGGGCACTCAGCCACTGAGCCTCATCCACAGCCCTATTTTGCATTTTATTTGGAGACACTGTCTCATTGAGTTGCTTACCACCTCGCTGTTGCTGAGGCTGGCTTTGAACTTGCAGTTCTCCTATCTGTCTCCTGAGCTGCTGGGATTACAGGCATGCGCCACTGCCCCCGGCAGATCTTATGGTTTTTATTTTCATTTCCCTAATAACTAAAGATTAAAGATGTTGAATATCTTGTCTCACTTGACAAGATATCATTGACCCATTTTCAAATTGAGTTATTTGTCTTTTCATTGTTAAGTCTAAGAGTTCTTTACATTTTGGATACTGAACATCAGATGTACAATTTGCAAAATACTTTCTCCTATTCTGCAGGTTGTCTTTCTTGTTTTGGTATTATGTATTTTATAGCAAAAAGGTTTTGAATTTTGATAATGCCTAGTATATCGTTTTTTTTTCCTTGGTTGCTTGCAGCTTTAACATGTGTCAGCTTAAAACTTTCTAAACATTATACTTGGTTATTCATTTGACTTTCATTTAGCCACTGCTGGGCATATTGCCTAGTATTAAGTACTCCATAAATAGTTGGTGAACTTTTTAAGTTTCCTTTTTTTTTTTTTTTTCTTATAGAAATTGCCGTCATGAAACGTTTAGTCCTCTTACCCAAACCTCTAACAACCTGGGTAAGCTAAAGATGTGAATGAAGCATGTGAATACAGCATGGGAAGATTGTGTTTACAGATTTTTCCAGCATGTCCTTAGAGGTCTGATATATGGATGACAACCACCGTGGTCTGCCTGCAATATGAAAAATGACTGCCTGCCTTCCAGTGGGCCTGAAATCCATCTTAGGTTTACTTAGCCTCAGCATTAAATTCTGCTTAAAAGAAATATTGAGATCAGTTACTCAAATAAAAATTGTTATTGGGATTAGGCTAAAATCTGCCAAAAGTAAATAGTGAAGCAACATGGTTGATTTGACACATTTTCAGGAAACTAGAGGTAAACTGATGCAATTTTTAGAAGTATATCACTATCAAATAATGTTCTAAATTCAAACCAGTAAACCTTAGTTTGTCTTGGGAATAAGTAAATTTTAAATATTTCACTTTTACATAATTAGGCAATAGTTTTGTCTTCTACTTCATATGGTATCTTTAATGCTTAATTGTCCTTTTACTTAAAAAAAAAAAAAAACTATTGTCTTGTATACTTACATTTACCAAAGTTTTATTCTTTTCAAATAAATGTGTAAGTACTCTAAATAGTGAACAATATTATAATTAGTTACAAAGAAGAAAAAATAAGAGATTAGGGAAACAAAAGGTACCTTTACAAAATATTTCATTTGGGAATGGAGTGAGAATGGAAAGCCCAGTTCCAGGGTTATGCACTGGTATAGCTCATGCAGTTTTCTTTGTGATTGTCTTCCAGGAAAATCTGGTTTAAAAACACTGGTATTAAGTTAACTTGTTTACATGAAACAGTAAAAGATTATTGAGTAACTACAAATGTAGTTCTATACATATCTATCAAATTATTTTTATGCTGTGTCATTTCTATTTCGTGTTATGATAATCTTCAGCACACATGGACTGACATGTCAAGGACTTCCATTACACTGGTTCCAGAGTGGTGACCAGATGGAATTCTGGTATTTACCAGCATTGGTGCTAGATGGCACATTTTATGTGTTAAAATAAACATTGATTTTGAGACCCTGTGACTTTGTGAATGTTTCAGAAATAGCTTTAAAGAAAATAAACATCTAAAGCAGGTGACTGCCTTCCAGAAAGAGCAAAAACAGCCCTGTTTAGAGACTTTGAGGATCAAAGCAAAGGAAATAGTTCTCTCCTTTCAGGCTTACTTTAGTCTTTAAAGTTTGCTTTGTTCATATAGCCCCAGCATTTCATTGAGCACTTTTTTCCCCCAGGCAGTTCGTGTAACCTAAATGTGTGATGCTTTTGGTAGTTACAGATAGCACTATCTATTATTAGTGAGGTCTTAGGACAAATGACAACTTTCTGGCATGTTCCAAAACATTATGGAATTATGAAAATAAACTTGACATTGACTGTAGTAGTCTAGCTAGATTTCTCACATCCCTTTTCATCTTCCAATTTTTATGCCCTCCTTTCTTCACTGTGGTTTTTAATTTATAGTGTTTGTCTTTGGCCTGAAGTGTACCCATAGATTTACTGTATGAAAGCCCAGTTCCTTTATCTCAGAAAGGTGCTATTTATAGTCCAAAACTTTCTGAGTGAATCAGACTGAAGTCAGCTTCTACACAAATTTGCTGAAATCTCATCCCTGCTTGCCTTCCCTGCCTTGCTAGTACCACCCCTTTACTTATCATTTGCATAATAAATCACTTGCATACTTTCATCTCATTCTGTTTCTGGGGAACTTACCTAAGGCACTGACAATAAAAGTGATTTGTAACAAAATCAAATGGGATTTCCCCCATCCCATTCTGGAATATCAACATTGGCATCACAACATGCCAGTCCCACAGTCTAAGATCAAATAGCCACTAGTGTCAGTACCAATGAGTACTGCAGAGAGCTTACTGAGGGTTTACAGAGAGCTTAACTGTAGAGAGCTTACTGAGGGCTACCAATTGAAGGAACTTGCTCTATCACCAACTACCAGGGAAGCCTTGGGAGAATTTCCCTCTTGGAGGAGTACAGTGTTTGGGAATGGGGTTTAGCCCTTTGGATTCTCCATTTTGTGGGGGAGGGAACAATGCATCTGCACTCAGAAACCATAGGAAGGATGCCTGAGGCAATACTCAAGATTCAAGATGATTGTAACAAGGGAAGACCAACATTTTCTCCTCTGGTTGGCTTTTTATCCAGATTAACTCAGTTGTTTTATTCCAGGGCATGGAGACAGAATTGGAGGGGTGATGTGGGCACTGTGTAACAGGTGGACTCTGTCAGCCTAAGGATTGATCCAGAATTGATCCGTGAGCTGGGAGCTAGAAAGCTTCTACAACAGCACAAGTTGGGGGTGGGGGTTAGCTCCAGCAAATGAATGAGGTATGATACCACTACCTGGGGGTCAGCTACCATATAGCTAACTGTCCGTCTCAAGGCACAGCTAGTGACTGGGGAAACAGCTCAAGAACAAGCCAGGAGGGCAAGGGGGGTTGCCACTGTGCACATTGGAACCCATAAACCACTTAAGAGTGCTGTTGGAGCCAATTAGGGAAAGGGCTACAATCCACAGTAAGGCATTATTTCTTAAACCAGGTTGCATGAGAGATCACTTGTAAGATTGAAAGCCACAAAATCCATACTCAAGCCCCATCCCAATCCAAGGAAGTTAGAGGTGTGGTATTGTTGCTAAAGGACTCCAGATAGTTTTAAAATTTAGCCTAAATGAAACCATTGCAATAAGGAAACCTCTTTTTTTTTTTTTTATGATTTTCTCTCTAGGTGACTTTTTATTTTTATTTTTTTTTCTTTATAATCATTTTAATTTTTATAGGATTTATAATCTTTTTTTTGTGTTTTTTTTTTTTAATTTTTTATTGTTGGTTGTTCAAAACATTACATAATTCTTGATATATCATATTTCACGCTTTGATTCAAGTGGGTTATGAGCTCCCATTTTTACCCCATATACAGATTGCAGAATCACATCAGTTACACATCCATTGATTTACATATTGCCATACTAGTGTCTGTTGTGTTCTGCTGCCTTTCCTATCCTCTACTATCCCCCCTCCCACCTCTCATCCCCTGTTCAAATGTTAATCTTCTTCTCCTGCTCTTCGTCCCTACTCTGTTCTTAGTTANACGAATACTAACACAATTTTTTCATATCTCTGGATGCATGTTAAAGTATGTAGACATCAATTTCTGTTTTAATACATATACTTTGGATAATGATTGTCTATCACATTCCATTTCCATGCAATTTCCCTTCTCTCTCCCTTTCCCTCCCACCTCTCATCCCTGTTTAATGTTAATCTTCTTCTCATGCTCTTCAACCCTACTCTGTTCTTAGTTACTCTCCTTTATATCAAAGGAGACATTTGGCATTTGTTTTTTAGGGATTGGCTAGCTTCACTTAGCATAATCTGCTCTAATGCCATCCATTTCCCTTGTAAATTCTATGATTTTGTCATTTTTTAATGCAGAGTAATACTCCATTGTGTATAAATGCCACATTTTTTTTATCCATTCATCTATTGAAGGGCATCTATGTTGGTTCCACAGTCTTGCTATTGTGAATTGTGCTGCTATGAAACCTCTTTTAGCCGGAGAAGACAACAGAGAGAAGAGAAGTATATAAAAATGAAATCATCTGTGGTTAGAGTAGGCATATGCTGCATAAAGAGGAAAAACTTTGATGTATAATTGTCTATGAAATAGGAGACTTAAAAATAAATAGGAATGAGCTTTAGAAAGTGAAATGGACTATTAAAATGCCTAAACATTTAGAGAATTTAGCCAAGAAGGTGAAGGTGATGCTACTCAAGAGGAAAGGGTGATCCAACAGTTGGAAAAAGAAAACTGTCACAGGTTTATTCTCCAAAGACTTGAGTCTTTCTACTAGCTGTAACCTTAAAGACCTTTGAGGTTGTGTAGCTTTGCATCTTAACCTGCTGCAGTTTCTAACCAAGTGTCTGTGAATCATGTTAGGTGAATTTGAAGTTAGGTTACTTTTAAGAAGTTGATAATCCATAATATTAGTGGGATTTTTTTTAATATCACACACCTTTTCAATTCTTTTACCCCTTTCCTTGAAAATTTCCTTGTTCAGTGACGTTACATATGATATTAACTTAGATTTTGGATATTAAAGAGTGTGGGTCATAGAAGTATAACTGTTGTTCTGAAGGTTCCCTGTAGATGGCATTACTTCTCTTTGTCTTTAACAGTTTATAGGAAGGAAGTTGTAAAAATAGAATCTATTTCGAATTAATCACACTTAGATTTTTAAGGTGAACTAAATTTGTTTTTTTAAAAAATAAGCCTATTATGAGCTCCTTTCAGAAGATAACATGATGCAAGTAAAACTGGATCACTTTCTTATAAAATTGTATTTGGCGTGTGTGTGTGTGTGTGTGTGTGTGTGTTTATTTTAGTTGTAGATGGACAGAATACCTTTATTTTATTTATTTTTTTAGAGTGGTACTGAGAATCAAACCCAGTGCCTCACATATGCTAGCTATGCTAGCTCTACAACTGAGCTACCACCCAAGCCTCTATTTTTGTTTCATTTTGATACGTTTGAATGTCTTTCATAAAGGTACATGAATTGCAATTCATTAAACATTTTATCTGCTACTGATATCGTCTGTAAGAGGGATACATGCTTTTTTTTTTTTTTTTTGTACTGGGGATTGAACCCAGGGGCAACAACCACTGAGCCACATCCCCAGCCCTTTTTTGTATTTTATTTATAGACAGGGTCTCACCGAGTTGCTTAGGACCTTGCTAAGTTGCTGAGGCTGGCTTTGAATTTGTGATCCTCCTGCCTCAGCCTCCCAGGTATGCAGGCATTTAAGAGGCTAAATTAGTTCAAGTGAACCTTTGAAAATTAAATTCACCTTGAAAATACCTTTTACATAATACATGGTTTTACATCTGAGGACTTGAAACTTCTAATTAATTTTAATTAGTTTTTCAAATCAGTGTTCCTTTCTCATTAGAGTAGCACTTTTACATCAAAAGACTGAAGCTCTGTCTTTGTTATCTCACAATCCTATAATCTTAGGTCAGCTATTTGCCTTTTGGGATTTTTCTCCTCAAGAAACATTGGGATTTGAAAGTATTTTTGATTTGTTTAATAACAAACATTATAAAAGTAGAATATCCAGTTTTTATACCATAGAGACCTAATACAAATACAGGGGGAAAAAAATGTGCCAACAAAGCTTACTGAAAAGTAAGCAATGAAAATGAAATGTTTTTACTTTTCATTATTTTGGATAGAAAAGCAGTAAGATTTTCAAACTATTTCCAATAGTTAAGTTTAACTATCAGGGATTAGAGTTAAGACACTGTCTTAAGTTCTCATGTGTTGATGGAGTTCTGTAAATACCTAGGAAGTATTCATCAATTGTGAGATACTCTTAAGTAATTTACTACTAATAGCAAGATATGATAGTTTGCAAATAATAGATTTAAAATATGCTATAGTGAGTTATCTGCATGATAATCTTTTTCTCATATGCATTCTGAAAACTGCATGGCAGAGGGTAGGCCCTAAGACCAGATTATCTGGATTTGAATCCCAGTTCTTCCATTTACTAGCTGTGTTAGCTAGGGAAACTTACTTAAACTCTCTGTGCCTTATTTTCCTCATGTGTAAGTTGAGGATCACAATAGTATCTATATCATGCAATGCCATGGGGGTTAAATTAGTTTAATACATGTAGTCCATGAAGATACTTAGCACACAATAAGTTCAATAAATGTGATTAGAGTAGGGGTACAACTACAGGGAAAATTTGGAAAATGCCAATTGATTTTATTTGTTGCAGTGTGAAATCTGGGCATCTTTTTCAGAATATAGGATGCATGTAAACATTCCTTTCTGTTAGGAGAGGCAACTGGGATAGAAGAAGATTGAGAACACTGTTCCACCATACAGTTATTTGAACAAGTATGCAGTTTTAGAAAGAGGAAAATATGGTAGAAAAAAATCATTGTTTACCCTTAATTTTTTTTTTACAATTTTAAAGCAAGTGCCATGAGCATTCAAAGGCCAAGGACCAAAGAAATTACCTTCTTTAGGGGATGGGGTTGTGGATCAGTGGTAGAGTGCTCGCCTAGCATGCACGAGGCACTGGGTTCAATCCTCAGCACCACATAATGTAAAATAAAGATATTGTGTCCACCTAAAACTTAAGAATAAATATTTTTTTAAAAAAGAAAGAAATTACCTTCTTTAAATAGGGAGTCGGGGTGTGCTGGCTGGAGCTTCAAGATTAGCATTCTGTTGACCCCAACCCTTAGCCAATTCTGCCTTCTAGTTCTTATCTCTGTTAAACCTGAGAGCAGTTAGGTAGCAAGTAATTAAAGTACAGCAGAAGGTCATATTTCTAAGGTCTATATAACAATATTTTCAGAGTTTAGATGTATTAACTATAAAGGAGCTTCATAGCAGTTGCTTTCGGATGAATGGTCTTTTACTGTGTGTGTAATAAGTATGTGATAGGATGCAAAGTCTTAACTAATTCCTCGAGCTACCTATCAACAGACAACATGAGAAAACTTAAATTGCTCTGCAGTGTTAAGTAACACATATGCTCTACTACATATTAAACTTTCAAGCCTTTTTATTATCTACTGATAGAAAAGATCATTGTGAATACTAAACAGCTGGTCTTAATTTTTAAAAATCTTATTACATCTATTAACTTCTTTTGATAAAGAATCAATTCACATTTTTTTGATATTCGCAAGGTTGAAAATATCGCTAGATACAGCTCTTATAGACATAAATGAGTAGTTAGCAAATTTCTTTCAGGTTATTAGTTCTATTGAGCTCCCCCTGGCAGTTGATTAAACTCTTGATGGGTCAGTACTTTCTTTTTTTTTTAATCTTTATTTTTATTTATTTATTTTTAATGTGGTTCTGAGGACCAAACCCAGTGCCTCGTACATGCTAGGCGAATGCTCTACTGCTGAGCTTCAACCCCAGCCCAAGTACTTTGAAACTCTTCAGTAATTTTTAGAAGGTTAACTCATTTGTTAATCTACTTAAATTCCAGGCCCATATATTGGCTCATTATTGCTTAGATAAATCATTGCCAGAGTTATAGTTAAAGTACCAACAATACTGTATATCTACATTCAATACTCGATCTTGTTCTTTTAAAGAATGTGTTCTGAACTGGGTGCAGTGGTGCACACCTATAATCCCACTGGCTTAGAAGGCTGAGGCAGGAGGATGGCAAGTTCAAGGCCAGCTTCAGCAACTTAGTGAACCCATCTCAAAAAATAAAAAAGGATTAGGGATATAGCTCAATGGTAAAGTGCCCCTGGGTTAAAGCCCAGTTAACCTCCCCCACCCCCAAAATAATGTGTTCTGAAAATCTGTGTTGCATATACAGAACAGTTTCATATTAAAGTGATCTAAATAAGAATAGCATGATTTATCCAAAGCTTAAATGAGAAGCTTTACACTTAGCATTCAGAACGAGTGTAAAGAATAATCTCATGCAATAGAACACAGGACTGATATCTAGAAACTTAAAAACAGGATAAACAAGTTGAACATTCTCACAAGTAATAAATGTTTAACCAGAGAATGTTTTTGGATTTCAGTGACATTTATTGATGTAAGTATAATGATGTTCTTGAAAAATAGCTATCGTCTTTCTAAATTTTGTTACAGGATTTTTTTTAATTGTTCAGAATTTGCTTTTTATTTTCAGGCATGTACTAGATACCCATATTCAGTCTATTTACTCTCTGCCCTTATAAAATAAGTGTCTGGTTGTTAACCTGGGATTCCAAGGAACAGGAGCAAACTGGAGAGGTGTCGTGTAGCTGGTAGGAACAGAATTCCCAGTTAACTCTGGAAGACAGTTCCATTTAAGTTCTAGATATGATCACCTTCCCTTTATGCACCCAAGCTTGAATAGTCTGTTTTTCTCTAAAGAAAGCAGCTCACTTGATTACTACCTAATTTAGCTGTATTCCCTTAGGCTATTTAAACTCTTTGAATGCTCCCCTTTCTGTAAAGTGAGAATGGTACCTACTGACTAGCATTGTGACTATAGTTAAGCTAGGTAATGTATGGGAGCAAAGGTAGGGAAGAAGCAATCTCCCAACTGCTCATTCTGAGACTTCAGACTGGTAAATTCTTGCAAGCTGGAGGGATACTCAAGACACTGTCCTAAGTAAGTGGCACATAACATGATCCAGGAAAACATAATCTTCAGTTGTCAAAAAGAAAGAGTTCCAAGTTAATAGCAGTGTGCCTGTGGTTTACTTTTATGTCTCACTCAGATTTATTTATTTATTTATTTTGTTGGTCGGGGACATACTGGGGATTAAACCCAGGGTTGCTCTACCACTGAGTTTTTTCCCCAGTCTTTTTATTTTTTATTTTGAGATACAGTCTCACTAAGTTGCTGAGGCTGGCCGGGAACTTGCAGTCCTCCTGTCTCAGCCTCCCTAATAGCTGGGATTACAATTATGTACCACTAGGCCCAGCTCACCCAGATTTCTTCATTTTCTCTTTTAGACTCCACCATTGTCATAGAAGAGAGTAAGCAGTCACAGGAGGAAAGAATCAAGAAGTTATTCTCATTAAAAAAAAAAAAAATCCTGTATGACATCAATAATGTTTAGGACATTACTGGTTTGGTAGTTCACAGCAGAATGTACCAAAAAAGAGAAGTAGTCCACTTGTGAAAACATGAAGAGCCCAGTGTGGCAGACTTCTGGAGGCTTCAGAGGGCAGAACTTAGCAGAGAAGTTTCTGGAGACCTTTCAGAATACTTACATAAATGAACAGCAAATGAAATGTAGCTCATTGTTGTTGCATTTTCTCCAGATTTAACTCAAAGCTGAGGTCCTATGTATAAAGAGTCTAGAACAACTTATATAAAATCCACAATATGGTTCTTTTCCCTTATCTCATTATCAAATCCTCCCTCTATGGCTTCTCTGAAACTCAATGCTTTTTTTTTTTTTTTCATTCAATTCAATCAACAGGCTCTATGCTAAGTATCAGGGATACACATCACTCTCTTGGATATTAGGGACAAATAAATCAATAAGATGCATCCCATATCCTTAAACTGTCCATTCACCCATAATAAGAGAGACATAGGAAAAAAAAATCATTGTGATTTTGGGATAATTGTAATAATAAAGATATAAACCAGTTATAGTGTCAGTGCAAAGGAAGTATGGTCAATTTTACTTGAATTGTAAGGGAAGAGTTCATGGGGGAGACTTGTGCTGATATTTTTGAAGGATAAGTTGAAACTCATGGGACAACCTGTGAAATGTTACAGACAAGTAGTGCAAGCATATCAAACTTGGTTTCTGTGTGGTTAGATCATTGTGGAGGAAGTAACTCATAGGTAGGCACGAGGGCAGGGGAAGAATATGGAACACCTATATGTCATATGTAGAAGTGTAAATTGAATTCTGTAAGCAATAAGAAAGTATTTAAATACTTTAAGCAGAGAAGTCACCTGGTCAAATTATTGTAGAAAAATCATTCTGACAACAGTTGGAAGGGTAGACTGGATAGGATTAGATATGTCATAAAAAGATCAGGAAGGAAGCATTAACCATGGCCAGACAAGAGACAGGGAAAGTGGAGTCTGCACTCAGGCAGTAGCAGTAGGAATTGACGGGAAGGGATGGTTTCAGGAACTATCATAGAGCTAGACTAAGATGTTGCCAGTCAGATAGGTGTCCATAGAGCATCCTGTTGGAGGTCAAGGCTCTTCAGTCCACATAGCACCCTGGTACACATCACAAAGAGACCCTTTTCCTTAAAACTTCATGTTGTAATGTGGTAAGTTTATGAGAACTACAGATTTTATTGCCTTCTGCCAGAAAATTATTATGTACACAATCATACAACTTTGGAGTCAACAGTTATAACTTGAATTTTTTTGCTTTAACTTCAAAACAATAACAATGTCTCCTGTGTGAATGGCATCCCCTCTCAATGGTGCTCTTTGCAGTACCCAGCCTGAGCAACCACACACTGCAAACCTGATTAGATATGTGTAATAGTCATATAATAACTAGGTTTGAGGGAGTAATGGGTAGATAGTGAAAGATGAAGTCTTATAAATCACCCCAAATGTACAGATGGATTGAACATCCATGATAAGGCCCAGGGAAATACCAGAATTTCAGGAATAACTGAAAAAAAAAAAAAGAGAATGAATAAAGGTGAAATATTGAAATGTTTTCTGCTTTGGCCTTAGAAACAGCAATTCTTAAATATGTGGATGGTCATACAGCTTCATTTGTATTTCATACGTTGATATTTCCAACCTGCCTTTCATATGCCAATTTCATATTTGGTATGTCTGTCTCCAAGTGGGTTATATGCAGTAGTGCCATCTTTGTGCAACTGAATACCTGTCCCTTATTCTATAAAAATGAGAGAAGACCTCCTCCCAAATGTGTTGTTACTAATGATAAGAAGCTCTGGTCTCAAATTAATACAACCTAGATCAGGATGGGAGTTCCTGGTTTTCAGAAAGCAGTAAATCTTTAACATTAATGGTGGTACATTAGACTTAGTTCTAAATTCACTTGTGAGAAGGAATGCGGAGAGTATGAGGAATACAGAACCAACACTCGCTGGAAATATTAGTGTTGAACATGGGGACTCTCATTCTTTATTTCCTTTTGGGGGCTGGAATGCCCCTCCTGTTGACTTAAGGAGATTTGGGTTTTCCCCTCTGCCCAGCCATCTGTTTTTCCTTTCTCAGTCGTCATCATCTTTAATTCATCTTTTTTTCTCTGTTGCCATATCTCACAATCCCTGTCCTATGACCACTCACCTCTACACACTCTCCTTCATAGATCTTCAGTTTTCTTGATTTTAACTACAAGCTTATTATAGACACGCCCTGTGTAGACCTCTGACTCAGACTCCTTTCTCAAGCTGTGGCCTCTTCTCCTCAGCTCCCTGCCTGGCACCTTCTTCAGTTTGGTCAGCCAATAGTATGTCCATTTCTGAGCACGATTTCTCCAAAATTTAACTCTTCTGCTTCACACCCTTATTTTAATAATGGCATCACCATCCTCTATCTTTAGTCCTTTTGCTTCTACAGGAAATCGGTGTATCAGACAGACCCCCTGGCAGGCTCTCTCACAGTCTTCCTGCTAATTCCATGTTTACTACCATTGCCTCCAATTTATGCTCCTTTAAGAATCTCACCATTTTCCTTATCTCCCCACACTCACCTGTGCAAACTGTGGTGGTGGAACGCTCTCTTCACCTGGAGTTTTAGACTTTACATCAGCCAACTTGAAAGTCTCTCCACGCCCAGTATTCAGTGTATCTCTTTTTGTGTCCCTCTTGTTCTGGTCTCAAACAGGACTCCTCTCAACATCCAGCATGCTTTGCTGCCTCTCTCTTTTCTTTGGATCTTTTCATGTAGTATAAAACTGTAACTATGATTTCTGTCCTGTGTCAGGCCCTCTCCCATGCTCTGATAAAGTCCTCTCTTCCTCTTGAAGAACCCACTTCACTGACACCTCTGCCTGCCCCACATCTAAGCCCAGCCAAACAGAACATCTCTCCAATTAGAGTGGATGTTGCAGGGCCCAAGCTAACCCCATAGAGCCTTCCTAGATAAGAGATAACTCCTCTTTGGACTCCGACACTGAGTTGAAAGTACACTTTGAGCTACCAAGAATGAATGTGAAAGTCTGTTCCAGAAGCACAGAGAAATTAGGACACTGTCCTAATTTTTGGCCTCTGAAGCTGGCTCCTCTTCTTACTCTTCAGACCCACTCAAGATGCTTTCTAAGCTGGATGCGGTGGTGCACACCTGTAATCCTAGCAGCTCGGGAGGCTAGATAGGAGGAGTGTGAGTTCAAGAGCAGCTTAATCAACTTAGCAAAGTCCTAAGCAACTTAGAGAAACTGTCTTTAAATAAAATATTAAAAGAGCATTCCACTGCTGTCGTGTATTTAAAAAAAATAGAGTATAAAGAGGGTTGGGGATGTGGCTAAGTGGCTGAATGCCCCTGAGTTTAATCCGTGGCACACACACCCTCCCCCCCGCCAAAAAAAAAAAAAATCCTTCCCAAACACTACTTTTCCCAGGAAATAATCTGCTTTTTAAAAACTTTTTATTATTTATGTATTTATTTTGGTAATAGGGATTTAACCCAGGGGGAAATTTGCCATTGGATCCCATCCCCAGCCCTTTTTATTTTTTTATTTTGAGACAGGGTCTCACTAAGTTGCTAAGGGCGTCGTGAAGTTACTGAGGCTGGCCTTGAACTTGCATTCCTCCTGCCTCAGCCTCCCCAGTTGCTGGGATTACAGGTATGTGCCATGCCACTACACCTGGCAGTAATAAGCTTTTTCAAGTTTACATTTTCCTCATAATACCAACCAAATCGTCTTAGTTGATTTAGAAACATCCTAGAACACTTGTCTGTTGCTCATTATACTGTGAAATCTTACCCTATTCAAACTACTAAAGTAAACATTGTAGAACTAGTCAGCAAACGTGAAAAAAATAAAAATTGTTGTTGGAATGGTTTTTACAAGTGTTAACAAAAGAGCAAATCTACCTGCTTCCTCCCAGAAAATGTACAGACTCCACCTCTCCATCCCTGCCATAGGATCATTGTTTGAAGAGAATAACTGATGAGCCTATAGAGAAGTGTTGCTTAGGAGAGGAGTAAACTCCAGGGCTGAATAACTCCAGTGGATAGCTGAAGAGTGGAGGGAGAGGTAAACGCATATTAGCATAGGTTGCTTGGTAGTGAGGTCTGAAAAAACAGAGAGTAAGCTCAGAAACTGAAGGTGCTTCCTTGCTGCTTTTCTCTTACATTGTGGGGGAAAGCCGCATTCAGTATGGAGTTTTAGTTTTTTTCCTCTTCTATCATAATTGCAGCTTTCAGGAAAATCTGACACTCTGGGCACAGCCTACAGGTGGTGGCAGAAAATGAAGGGAGAAGGTAGTAGGAAATATACTGGCTCCCTGTTCACCCTTTGTGGAGCCCAAGAGAAGGAAGCAGCATCCTCTAGGTAGGGATGGTCTGGAAGCAGAGCACATGGTGGACAGGATAGAGCTGGAAGAGGCAGGGAGGGAATCCACACTAGGTAGGCCACTGAGGAGAGAATAGAGCTGAAACCTCCCCTCCCCCAGTATATACCAGGAGGGCGACGCTGGAATGAAAGCAGAGCTGCCCCTGCTGGTACAGATGTTACAGATACACATTTTATTGGACTTCACATGTAATACTCCAAAGCAGTAGGAGTTTGAAAAGATGAAGTAAGCCTAGTTTATTCTAATATTGCCCAATTTAAAACTGTAAATACAATCAATTTATATCATATTGTGTTATTTCAAATACTTTGGTATGGTAGTTTTAAAAATTCATTGTCATTATATTGTATGGGATGCTTGAGGTCTTTATGCCATGACTATACACATTCTGAAACCAAATTAAGGAAAGAAAAAAAAAAACTAAAACAAGACTATGAATTTCGAAACTTTCTCTTTTTTTTAAATATTTTTAGTTGTTGATAGACCTTTTATTATTTATTTATTTATAAGTGGTACTGAGAATCGAACCCTGTGCCTAACACATGCTAGGCAAGTGCTCTACCACTGAGCTACAACCCCAGCCCCTAAACTTTCCATAATGACCCTTAACTCTCATAGGAGCTAACTTTTCAAAGACATAAAGATAACCATTCACTTATTTTTCCTATAATAGAGTCCTAAGTTGATCTTAAATGCAGCATTAATGATTGACAGATGTTTCACTGCAATTGTAGGAGAATTAAATTATGAAACAATAGGAAACCAGATTATATGAATGGACTTGATACTGTCAATGCTGATATAAATGCTGTTTGATGTCATCAGAGCTAACCTAAGACACACAACTAATATTTCCACTTAGCATTTCAGAGCTTTGCTTTGCATATAGATTAAAAAAAGGCCTCTGTTCAGACTTAAAAATGTGAGCAAAGTAGGGTGTGTGAGTGAATGAGTGAAAGAGAGAAAGGGAAAGGAAGAGAAGGCTATAGGAGAATGTTCATAATTAATTACTAAAAAGACTATAGAGGAATTCGTGGCTTTCTTAGCAGTGTTTTCAAAGCATTGTCATAGTTTTCCAGATAGACTTGAAAAATGCCAACATTTTGTGGCTGGGGGTTGAGGAACACTCACACTTCCATGAGATTTCTGGCAAAGACAGTAGGATTCTGTTCACCCTGCCCTCCCCAGGGGCTTGTGAATCCTCCTTGCCCCTAAAACTCTTTTCCAACTATAGGAGACTTCCCTCAACTCTGATTACCTTTGAGTCCCTGGGGTACTTTCTAAACAATCAATACCAAGTATTAACTATGATTGGGAGAGTGGCTATGCAGACACCTTCAAGACATCCTGACACTGTCCTCTTTTTTAACAATTTGCCTTAGCTCCATTCAGTAGAAACTTCTGGATGAGATAGAAGCCAAAGCATGAAGGCTGAGTTCCTCCCTCTGCTGGCAATTAGCTGTGAGCTCTTAGGCTAGTCACTTGCTTGGTCTGAGTTTCTTCATCTGTAAGATGGGGATGGGGTGATGGGGATAGAAGTGGTGACATTTGTTCTGTCTATCCACAGAGTCTGGAGGATGCTCAAGCAGGAAAATGGGTATGAGTCAAGGGTTAACTTGAAAGCTGGATAGAAATGTGAGTTCCTATGGTTGGTGCTCATGGTTGAGAGAAGGTTTGATTTCTTCCTCCTATTTCTGAGCCAGCAAGCTCAATTTGAGAATAAACTGCCACCTGTGTGAGTATCCATCTCTCTGAGTATGAAGGCTTCTCAGCTGAAGCTCCACAGAAGGCAGTGGAAATATATTATGAATTGGCTCTCCCTGGCCTCTCAGCCTTTCTTCCTTTTAGACTCTTGTTGATCCTGGACAAAATCTGATTGATCTTGCCCCCCTCACCCTCTCGTCACAGAAGGTGACCAGAGACAGTAAGTCACCATCTCTCTTCATTTGCACTCGGTGGGACAGGACTGTGCTTTGAGACACTGGGCAGGTTGCTCGCTGGCAGGTAAAGATGCCGATTCCTGAAAGGATTCTTTCAGGACAGAGCTTGGGACATGACAGGTATTTCATAAATACTTTAGAGCATCAAGAAATGACCTGGGCCAGGCATGATGACAACACACTTGTAATCCCAGCAGATTGGGAGGCTAAAGCAGAAGGATCACAATTTTAAAGCCAGCCACAGCAACTTAGTGAAGCCCCAAGCAACTCAGTGAGACCCTGTCTCTAAATAAAATACAAAAAAGTACTGGGAATGTGGTTCTGTGGTTAATTGCTCCTGAGTTCAATCCCCAGTGCCAAACAAAAACAAAAAAAAAAAAGAGAGAGAGAGAAGAAAATAAAAGAAATGACCTGGTTTTCCAAGTACATTTCCTTTGATTCCTCAGCTCAATACCATATCTTATTTTACTGTTCCCAAAAGAAGTTAGTGTTGCAGGTCTTTGCAGGCAGGCTGTAAATGCTGCTTTGGTTTGTGGGAGCTCTGGGCCCTAATTAACTATCCCAGCTCATGGGAAGCCTTACTGTGGAGCCTTAAACAGGCATTGGACCCTGGACTTCCAGGGTGCCAAGGCTCCCCAGCATGTGGCCTATGGGACAGGCTCCCCACCAGGCCTGAATCTCAGGGGAGGGCTTAGCAGCAGAAATGCACAGGTGTTCCTTCTCAGATGCTAAGGTTGCTCAGAGACAGGAAGTTCTGTGGTTGCCTGGAAGGGCTCAATCTTGAAGGTTACGAAAGACAAGGGGCGGTGAATGTGGAAAATCACCCTGAAATTGTTATACATATTCATGTCTTTAGAGCATCACCCCTCAGTTGACAGCTGAAGAACCTGGAGTTGATAGCCAGGGAGAGCCAAGACCATGTTCCAACTGTAGACATACACACACTCAGAAGTCTCATGTGTCTCACAACAATTCTGTTATTTTACATGGTGCACTGTAGCAATCTCGGTGATTTTTTATACTCACTGCCCATATCTTCTGTAACCTTCAAGACTGAGCCCTTCCAGATACGAGGATTCTGAGAGCCCCCTGCCCCCGGAGGAGTACTACATTACTGGCCTTCCCCAGGTTCTGGCTCCCTTCAGAATGTCCTTGCTGGCTGACCTCAAGCTAGTGGCTATTGCTGTTGGTGTCTGGGCAGGTTTTTGGGGTGCCTTTCTCTTTCAGACTGTGATATTCTTGGAGTGGGAGAGCAGCTGTTAGAGTTTGGTTCACATAGATTTTTCAATAGCTTCTGGATCAATTTGTCCTATTGTGAATGCTCAGAGAGATAATTCAGCAAAGTATCAATTCACTGATTTGCCAAGTTTACCAAAACAAGCAGTTTTCAAAAGCTTGTTTCAAAGAGTACACTCTGTATGGACATCCTCATGCACATATTTTTCTCAGTCATATTCAGTATATAAATACATTTTTCATGTATAGTCAGTGATTCTAAAAATGTTCAATATTCAGGAATATGTTTTTATTATGAATGTAGTTGACAAGTATGTATTTATAAAGTATACATATATATTTATTCTAGGCTTACATCTATCCCCTACCTCAGAATGTGACTGTATTAGGAATGTAGGGCCTTTAACAGGGTAATTAAGGTTAAACTAGGTCATTAGGGTGGGCCCTAGTCCAATACTACTGGTATCCTTACACGAAGGGATAGGACACCAATATCTGCAGGGGAAGATCATGTGAAGACACAGGTTAAGATGCCACTTACAAGCATAGGAGAGAGTCCACCCTGCCCACACCTTGATCTTGGACCTATAGTCTCTAGGACAGTGTGAAAGTAAATTTCTTTAATTAAGCTTTTAGTCTGTGATACTTTGTTATGGCAGCCCTAGCAAATATATCATAGTTTTATAGCTAGGTTTCTTAGGTACATTTTATCAGCATATTGAGGAATCTTTGATTTATCAAAAATCAAGTTATAGAATAGCTTAGATTTTTCATTATATATTCTTTGTTTTTTGTCTGATTCTAGGGATTGAACCAAAGAGTTGTATCCTTAGTTCTTTATTATTTTTAGACAGAGTCCCTCTAAATTGCTGAGGGGCTCACTAAATTACCGAGGCTGGCCTCGAACTTGCAATCCTCTTGCCTCAGCATCCCAAGTCACTGAAAGTATGCCACCAGTCTGGCTAAGTATAAAATTTCTTAAGATTTTGATAAATATGGCAGATTAGCCATTGATTTCCAGCAAATAAGGTGGCTTCCCTTGTTAGCATACAATTGGATTGTGCAAAGGGTCTGGTGGTTTGGGACATGAGCTATTGTCTTAGCCTGAACTACTGTAACAAATATACCCAGACGAGGTAGTTTATGCACTAGACATTTGTATCTCACAGTTTGGAGGCTGGGACATCCAAGGTCAAGGTGCCAGCAGATCTAGTGGCTGGTGAGGGCCCTCTTCCAATATGCAGATGATTCTCTTCTTGTTGTCCTCACATGGCAGAGAGCAAAGAAAGAAAGCTCTTGTGCATTTTGACAAGGGCACTAATCCCATTCATGAGGGCTCTACCCTCATGACCTAATCACCTCCCCAAGGCTCACCTCATAATGCCATCACATTGGAGGGTATTATTTCAACATATAGATTTTGGGAGGAGGCAATCCATACAGGTGCCTGTAATAGAAATTCTTATCACATTCAGAGCACACACCAGTCACTGTGCTAGATTCTGCCCCAAATGTCATTCCTGAATTCTCACAATAGGCCTAGGAGGTAGATGGGTATCCCATGGCACATACAAGAATATCAGCATTTAAAGCAGTTACATAACTCCCCATGGTCACAGAGCTAATCATTTCTTTGTTCTGATAGACTCAGGTGTAGAGCCTGGCTCTGCTACATCCTAGCCGCATGACCTAAGCCAATGGTTAACTTTTCTATGCTCCAGTTCCTTCATTTGTAAAATAAGGACATGCTACTCACCTAATGGGGGTAGTTGGATAGATGTTAGCTCTTATTTTGTATGTGTGTGGTACTTAGTATTGAACCCAGGGGCAATCTATTACTGAACTATATCCTCAGCCCTTTTTTATTATTTTTTAATTTTGAGACAGGACCTTCCTAAATTGCTGAGGCTGGCCTTGAACTTGGGATCCTCCTGCCTTAGGCTCCCAAGTCCCTGGGATTACAGGGAGATGCCACCACGCCTACTTTAGCTATTACTATTAACTTAGGAAATACAGTAAGTAAAATAATACCAAACATTGCACAGTAGTATTTTTAAAGTGCTTTCAGTTTTTCAGATGAGAAAAGTTCAATGGCTCATTCCACATCTCCCAGCCTGTACTTGGTAGGAAGGGAACTCAGCCCAGCCTTTTGGCTCCTGGTAGGGCAAAACCGCAAACTTCTCCTTACAGCCACTTCACCAGCCAGTGTACTTAAAATAATTAAGGATCCTGTCTGAGCCTAAAAGTTGTATGTCTATATGAGTTTACATCCTCACAGAAACACCCAAAATAATGTTTGATAAATATGTAGGCACTTGGGTTCAACACCACCATGTTTTTTGCTCAGCTTCATCAAGAATTTGTTGCAAGATCTTATGCAAGGCGCTGACCCTACCCACTAATCCCTAAGTGCCCTGGAAAGATGAAAAGAGCTGTGGGATGAAGCTGAATCTTTGAACACAGCTCTTTCATCCTTTCTTCTTCAGAAGGAAAATGCTGCTATCCAAACAATTTGTTTCATTTTCAGTCTATTTACTTGTTGATATCAGACTACTAAGGTTGTAGGTGAACATTTTTGTTTTTGTCATTTCTTTTGATATGGTTTTAATGTTTTAGTTATATATTAATTGCAAGTTGCATTCAACGTAGCAAATCAGGAAAAATATGTTTATAATCTTCTCTTTAATTGTACTTGTCTAAGGTTAGGTTAAGTACTACTCATTTTTTTAAAAAATCAATGTTATTGAGGTAAAACTGCTGATTTCGAAAATAGATTTTAAAAACATGTCAAATCTAGCAATGATATATCTAGAAATGATATAAAATCAAAAAGTAAGTTCTCTATAAGAGGAAATATTACCACCTTTAATGTTCGGGAAAGGCACACCTTAGAATCTAGTCTGTGGCACATCACCACCAATTAAGAACTAGGGCAAAATCAACCTCTTAGGTGTTGAAACTACAAAACAGAGAGTGTGAGGCAACAGCATGTGTAAGTATTGATATTATTATAATTATTGGGTAAGTTTTCTAAGATCAATGAGTAGAAATTCTCATCTAGTAACCAATGCAAATAAAAATACTTTAAGTGCTCAGCTGGCCAGATATCTGAAGCACATCAAAGGAAGGATTCTAATAAACTAACCACCTCATATTTATATAGCATGCTAAGATTTTAAAAGGTCTTTTATTTATATTAATCCTATCTGATTTGATCTTTAAAACCACCATCCCTATGCCATAGGATAGCCAGATAACATTCTCCCTATTGAGACACAAAGAGGTCCAGAATCACTTATCTGTGCAGGGAACAGAAGAGACAGAGCCAGGTCATCATTCCTTTGCATCACAATCAGTCCTGGGTCTTTGAGGGGTGCCTCAGACTCACAGCCAGGGCAGAGGGGTGAATGGAGGAGACAGAAGGACCAAAAGCCTTGATAATTAACCCACCTCAAAGAAAAGCAGTCAGTTTGAAACAATATTGTCTGTTTTGAATATGACTTTGGGTTTATATAACTGGGCAGGCTTGATCAGAATTGGTAAAGCTGGAAGAAAAAAGAAAGAGGGGATGAACACTTTTAACAATTTATAGATCACTGCCTTTTTTACCCAACAGAATGCCTCCCAAACGTTGAAGAATGGGAGTGGAAGAGAGTTAGGGAAGGAGCACTGCTAGGGAGGTTCAGTTCTTTCTGATAGAGGAGGGAGTCATACCATCAGAACTGTGAAAAATGAATCATGTCTTTCTCATCAGAACTTTGCACAGATTTCCTGTAAAACTTGTCACCGAGGATACAATAAAGATGAGTGTCCTTTTCAGGAGCTGAGCATTTTCTAGGGAACACCGTAGATCAGTTTGGGGTTGCAAATTAAAATGAACATTAAGGGGCTAGGATGTATCTCAGTGGTAAGGTGCTTGCTTAGCAATAACAAGTTACTTCCCCAGTGTGAGCCTACATGTGTGTGCATGGGTGCGTGCGCGCGCGCGCGCGTGTACACACACACACACAGATTAGAATAAAGCTGAAAATTGTTGCAACTGTTGTCACATTGTAGTATAATATATTATTCAAGTGTTTGTGGTATTGCTGATGTAAACAAACTTACTGTTACTGCCTATCACATAAAAGAGGTCCTAGGTTCAATCCCTCACACCACCACAACAAAAAAATAAATGAAGGAAGAAAGATGCCGGGGGACACAAGGAAAGAAGGAAGGAAATTAGATATGTGTCATATGGCTTCTGTGGGCTACGTTCACCTTTCCAGGAAGTCATCAGAATCTGCCTACTTAAAACATTGAAAGAGCAAATGTCAGACTTGGTTGTGAAAGTACAAAGCCAGTGATGTTTTTGGTTCCACCTTTCATTCCAGGAGTGACACTTCTTGGTTTATAAGGCATTTCCATATGCATCATTACATTTAAATTTCACTACAGCAGATTTATGGTCCCTATTTTCTAAATGAGATGATTGCTAAAGTCACGTATTGGTTGGATTCCAGCTCAAAGTTTATGCCCTCTTTACTGCATCACAAAGTGGATCCACTCAGTTTCCAGGTAGGGGCACAATAACTAATGTTATCTCTTTTATTCTTTTATTTTATTTTATTTTATTTTTTGCAGCAGCAGCAGCAGCAGTGTTGATTGAAGCCAGGGTCTCATGCACACTAAGCAGATGCTTTACCCTGACATGATCTCTTCTTGACTCCTTCTTATGAAGATGACCAAACACCTAATTGGTCACCCTACTTATATATTTCTAATATTTCATGGGAGATTCTCCAAAGACCACATTGAATAATTAGATATTTTTAGGAGAACAGAGCTATATATGCATGGGATTTGCATATAATTTTCTTGTATTCAAACAATATATGTGAACATTTTTAACATTTAGCTATTCTACTAAGATTGTCATTTTGAGTTGTTGTTTTTCTTCTTTATTTCTTTTTAGTTTCCATTTTTATTGCTTCAGATCACCAAAAGGGTAGATCAGGAGGAGGGATGAAAGCAGGAAAAAATAAGTGAAGAAAGACTTTTAAGTCTAATTTTCAAAATGTGGTCTTGGTTGCGATGTGTTGAGGATTGATCTGTAGTAATAATTCTCAAAAGAAAGTGAAGAGGTAGGCAGTCTCTACAATGGCCTTTTATGAGTTTTGTCTCTCTGTATTATTCTTAGTTTTATAATTCTCTTCCCTCCTTCCTTGGGTGGATTTGTGTTGATGGTTCACTTTTGTGAACTTGGTCCTACTTCCCCACCCTACTCCCCCTCATTCCTATCTCTGGGAAAGCCAGAGGCCATCCCTATAGAGAGGCTCCTATGGCAAGAAACAGATGTTTCCAGCCATAACTAGCAAGTACCTGAGGCCTGTCAGGGTCCATAGGAGTGAGCTTGGAAGCAGATTCTCTAGCGCCAGTGAAGTCTTGAGATGACTGTGGCCTAAACTAACACCTTGATTGCAGCATCATGGAAGGCCATGAGTCAGAATCATAAAGCTAAATCAGTAAATTTCTCACCCATGGTGGTTTTTAGCTTCAATTTTTAGGGTAATTTGTTCAGAAGCAGTAGATAATTAATAGAAATATGTATTTAAATCACTTATATGACAACTTGAGAAAGTGCGTACTGGGGCTCCACCCCAGAGGCATTATTCAGCAGATATAGCCTAGGGTCTTTGCCTTTTCACCAAAAACTACAGGAGAATCAGAACTAAGCAAATTTCTGCTTAAGAGTGGGTAGCTTGAATAAACTTTCACCTGGAACCAGGCTTAGCCAGAGGGAAGGCTACAGGGGGGACAGAACTGCTGATAAAATAAAAGATGCCCAAATATATTTAAATTTAGGATAAATCCAAATGTTTTAGTACAAGTATGCTCTCCAGTATTTAGGTCAAATGTATACTGAAACAGTACCATTTGCTTATCCAAAGTTCAAATTTAAGTGGATGTTTCATCTTCCTATTTGCCAAGTACTATCCAGAGAACCCACCAGAAGTGAAAGTCTGACCAGAAGTAAGATGACTTCCATTTCCAGGTGACAAGAAATAGTACCTCCTTACTGGCCCACAGGCCAGGGTTCATGCTTCCTGTTGGGAGGCCTTATTGTCCTTCTGCCTCAGGGGCAGGGGAGCCCACTCCTTGCTGTCCAGGTCAGATCCTGCCCCTGCCCACCTGAAGACGGGCCAGCAGACCCCCCTGCCCCAGCTGCCCGTGAAGTCCCCACACTCTCCTGCCTGACAGGGGCACGAGGTCACCAGTGGCCTGGTGGGGTGAGAGGGCCTGTAGCCCAGAGCCAGGGGAGGCGGGAGGAGTGGATGCTGCTGCCTGGCTAGCTCCTTTTGGCACTGACCGCATAGCCTTTTCCATAACAGTGAATGAAGCCAGTGCTCTCTTATATCCCTCCAGGAGCTCAGACACATGCAGCTGCTCCTAATAAATGTTTGTGTTTCTCATTCTGAGAATGTCTGAGTCTCTGATGAGTTCTATTTATTGCAGCCCTCAGTCCTTATAGTAGCATGGTTTCATAGACACCTCTCAGTTCTTGGCTGAAGACTCAAGAATCAGGCTTTTACTTCTTTTGTATGTACTTTCTTGTCTCACACAATAGCCTTCGTTTTGATGTGTTTATTCTGAACTGTGAAATGTCTTTGAAGAATGAGAAAATATGAGTGAGTGTGTGTGAGGGAGAAACAAAGAGAGATGGATTGGCTCTGTAGACTGAAATGCTTATGGCAGGGAACGAAGATGGACTCGGAAAATATGTGGCTGTGGTAGAATCATAAGCATGCTTTGAAACCAGACCCAAAAGTGAAGTCGCATCATGGCACTGATGCAAACTGAAAACCCACAGGAGGGGAACTCCATTCAGTACCTCTCCCTAGAGGAACTGTGGAGGAATCTGAATTCTTGAGAAGGAGGTCTGGAATCAAGTGTTTGCCCTGGAGGATCTCAAGGACTCTAGAACTTCTTGGATTCTGTTTCATAAAATCAGTATGGCTGATACAAAACAAAGTAAAAAAAGAAACCAAGAATGATCCTGTTTTCACACCCCCTCCAGGAATCCCTCAGTTCTGGACCCCAACCTGGGACTGGCTGACTGGATACAATGGATCTTCACTTATAGAATGGCTTTAGTAATTTAGTCCATTTTCCCCTTTTACAAAGAAG
The DNA here is from genome assembly GCF_001458135.2 of Marmota marmota marmota. Taxonomy (NCBI): domain Eukaryota; kingdom Metazoa; phylum Chordata; class Mammalia; order Rodentia; family Sciuridae; genus Marmota; species Marmota marmota. The sequence goes on from NW_025999900.1 coordinate 11,122,792, forward strand.
AAGCCAGGCTTTCCGGGTGTAATCCCAGAGGCTAGGGAAGCTAAGGCAGGAGGATTGGGAGTTCAAAGCCAGCCTCAGCAATTGCGAGGCACTAAGCAACTCAGTGAGACCCTGTCTCCAAATAAAATACAAAATGATGCTGGAGATGTGGCTCACTGGCCGAGTGCCCCTGAGTTCAATCCCTGGTACCAAAACAAAACAAAGAAGCCAGGCTCTATTTTGTCCTCCAACTTGAACTCTCTGGGCATCTGAAAAGTTAATAGCTACTTCACAGATTTATTTTGAGGATTAAGTGCAATGATGTATATAAAACATTCAGCACTTAGCACTCAGTAAATGGGAGCTGTTATTTCACCCCCTTTGTGTGCTTCAGTGGGTGGTAGTAAGACTGGGTTGAGGGAACTGTGTCAGTGAAAAAAACCCTAGCTTCTTGAGTCAGAGTTCATATCCATTAAGAGTCTTTTGGATAGAAAAGAACAAAAAAGAGCCTTCAATTCAATCTCTTTGTTTTAGAGATAATGAAACAGGTCCAGGCAAGTGAAGGCTTGCTCAGGATCCCACAGCAACCTCTTTTCTGGAATCCCACATCCTGCTTACATAGTAGGAAACTGCCACGCTTTTAATAGAGGCTTCACTGAGATAGTGTCTCATTCTGCAGATTGGAGTTCCTAATACACCAGAACCAATGGTCAGTTGGATCTTCCTGGATACCACTGTCACCTCTGTCACCACCATCATGGTGGGTACTTAAACTTTTCATAAATTAATAAAAGCTCTACATTCTCAACTCCTGAGAAAACTGATAATTAACTACAAGACAAGTCTGGGTTTGAAATTAATGACTGTGGGATTCAGAAATGATTTCATGATAAAATAAGGAGTTTATTTGCATTGCAGTAGACAGCATTGCTTAGGAAAAAATGTTCTATAGAACTTTAAGAGATAAAGATCTTGTCTGTTATTTTAATTAATGACCTGGGGCAGGGGGACTTGGCTAGAGGAAGAACAGTGAGGGGTTTGAAGCTTTTAATGCTTGCTCAGCAGAAATATGACTTTCTCTTTCTGAAATAGATTTAAGTGTGTAGCAATGTCCTGCATGGATTAAGTACTTGTTATATATTTTACTTATATTTATTTACTTAATCTTTATGACAACCTTAGAAAACAGGTGCTAGAGTTAACTCCATTTTATAGATGAGAAAAACAAGGCCAGAGAGTAGCTTATTCAAGGTCAAATAGCTAGTGAATAGCAGCCTGAGAATCAAATCCTGGTTCTGGCTTCAGAGCTATCTTCTTAACCTGCTGTGTTCTTCTACCTTGGGAGAGTTCAAGGGATCAAACCAATTATACCAGGAAATATTGAGACATTCCTCATAAATGTATGCTTTCCATCCTAACAATCACTGTCCCAAGATTAGGTACTTGGAGCTGAAACATCATGGTCCCCACTATTCTAATCTGCCTATCAGTGTTGGATTAGAAATTCCCTGGAAACATGAGTGAGATCTTGTATTTTATAATCGTCCCTTATTTTATGTAGCTGAAAGAAAATGAGGACCCAGTTCTGCTCTTCAGACCAGAAATGGCATAAGGAGCCAGCATTATTCAGCATTATAGATTTTTTTTAAAAAGACACCTACCTCCAACAACATACCAGTACAAGCCTAAAGAAAGCAATATATTTCAGTGAGAAGAATCATGAAGGGATGCCATGGTAGCAACTCTATTTCTATGTTTTTCTTACATTATGACATCTATTTTTTAATCCCTTTCTCTTTCTCATTTTAATTCAGAAGTGATATCACCCTTGCTTCTTAGAATAACTTGAATTATATAATGAGAATGAGTCTTCCGAGATCTACAATAAACTCAATAGTAAATAAATGTGTGGAGAAGGGGCACTTACCTGTAGTTTGATTTTAATAAATAAATGCTTCTGTATCCCTTTTACACCCAAGAAAGAAAACTGCACAATACATATTCTTACACTCTTAAACCCACTCCTCTGGGCTTTTATGTTTTGTAGCACATACCATATTCAGTATTATCACATAAAGAATTACCTCATTTGGGGCTGGGGTTGTGGCTCAGTGGTAGAGCACTCACCTAGCACGTGCAAGACCTCCTCAGCACCACATAAAAATAAATAAAAGTGTTGTGTCCAACTATAACTAAAAAATAAAGTATCAAAAAGAACCTAACTTTAAAAAATAATTACCTCATTTTTCTCATGATTTCATCATGAATTTAATTGGATGTATCATAATTTAATTATCACTATTAAAGAATACTTTAATTGGATCTAGCCTTATGCTCTTAAAAATAATGCTGAAATAAATATTTATCTACACATGTAAGTATATTTGTTCTGTCTTTATTATTGTTGTTGCTATTTATTTAAAAAAAACAAACCTAGAAGTGGAACTGTTAGGTCTAAGAATGTTTGTATTTTAAATTTGAATCACTTGCAATGACACTACAAAGACATTACACCAATTTGTTCTCAATGAGAAGGAACTTTAAATGCCGAGTCTAGCTACTCTTCTTATCTGACTAGATTTTCATATACATCTTTGCTGTATATTGTGATTGAGAAGTCAGCTATGTAACAAATATATTGAACAAATGGGCATATTGATCAAAATATTTTAAACTGCATAGTGGGAGGGAGTGTGGGAGCTAGTGGACCCCTGACAGTGATACTGTCTTGTCAGAAGAGAAGAATCAGGTGTGATTTTCATATCTGTTACTTAGAAAATGGTCAGTTGTGCAAGATATTTACCATATTTTATTAGGACCTGCTGACACTATACTCTTTTGATCTAAACGCAGGTTGGTAAAGGAAATATCTGTGATATGAACTTGTACACTTCCCTATATGCCACATAAGATAAGCATGTAGAACTCCACTCTATAAAATCCACCTTCCCCCTGAAAGCTACATCTTGAGGTTTTGTTCCACCATCAGGCTAAGCTGAAGATAGTTACTTTTCTTCATCAAAGCCTCCTGAGAATGCAGTAATTCCTTTACTTGTGGCTTTTACAAACTCCCATTTAGGCTGAAGGATTTAGTGTGTAAGGTAATTAGTGCCTGGGACTTATTTATCTCCATCTGAAGCTGTACAGAGGTAGAGAAAAACAGTTGGCTGCAGACTTATCAGGGGAGAAGATTAATGTTATCATCTATGATAAGCTTTGTAGATTAGCTATGATCTCCCCATGTTAAGTCCTGTCCTCATTCTCCATTAACAAGGATGGTAAAAGGCCAGCTGTATTATTAACCTAGTCTGTATCTGTTATGATTTTGCTACTTCTCATCCTTTCAAGGCACAGACCCAGCAGGTGAGACCTAGTCTAATCAAAAATCATATTTAGATGCTTGAAAAATAAATTTCCTATTGAGTCTGGCCCAGATCACTCTATTGACTAAATATCCTGAATCCCTGCCCAAACCTGGCACTGGACCAGATCAACGGGGGACATAAGGTAAATAGAAAGCAGTCAGACATGGGCAAATTAGAGCAGAAAAGAGTAGACAGGGAATGGCTGGCAAGCAATTGTAGCCATTGAGGAAGAAGGTGGTGAAGGCCTGACCTGGGGTGGTGGTAGAAAAAAAGAAGTAGCAAATTTGGAAGCCACGAAAGAACATTTAGCCATGAAAGGCTAAATGGTCTAATGTAGTGCACAGAGCACAGGCTGGATTCCCACCTCATATCTGCGTGACCTGAAGGCCCTGAATTGTTGTGAGCCTCCATCTTCCACCTATAGTTAGAAGAGTGACACTGAGCCTACCTCGCAGGATTACTGAGATCAATGAGTTAGCATGCAGCACATGTCTGACTCTTTAGGATGAGCACGAAAAAATGTGTATTCCCTTCCTGGTCTCTCCATCTCTGTTCCTGCCTCCTGTCTCGTGGTAAGAAATTGAACATAAAGAGCAGAGGAGAGAAGAGTGAACAAGGATGTTTGTTTGGGGGATGGAACCATTAAGCAGATGTAAAAATGTTAGAAAGGGGAACAATTCAGAAGGGGAAAATAGGATTGTCTTTGAAATTTGGAGTCTGAGGTGATGGTGGGTTAGTCATGCTGATGGCTGGAAAACCAAGGGCCAGAGTTTCTGAGAGAGAGAAATAGAGGACAGAGAGGCAGGAGTTTTCAGCTGGTTGTGTCTGAATTCCTAGCGCACATAGTGTCATGAAGAGAGTAAACAGGAGACCTGGGCTATTGCTCTTTGTTGGGAGTCGTATGATGTCAAATTCACTTGTCCCTAAGTGACAGGTGTTTTCATGGGTGCTGCACAAACACATTTGCAGTTGGCCTTCAAGCGCAAATTTTCCCACCAAAGATGCTTGAAATTCACTCTCATCTTCCTTGTGTACAGAGAAGAGGTAGCCACCAGGAAGATCTCAAATCCAGGAAGCTCAGGCAAGAAAGACCCAGAATGAAGGCAGCCGCAGTCACGTCAGAAATGAATAAGCAAAGCTGGGGCCTTTGGGCTCAGCGATGAAGACCTAGAAATGAAGCATGCATCACATCACTAAACAGACCACACAGAACCCACAGAGAGTCAGGCACCCACCTGCAGTAACCGTAGAAATGCCAGTCTTTAAGTTGACAAGAACACAGACACTCTGAGGACCTACTATCATGACTCCTAACAGCAGCTGACCCAACAGAAGGGGCAAGAAATTAGAGTGGGAGGGCTGAGTTCAGTCCAGGTTTTACCCCCTTGCTTCTGTGAGCTTGAGTCCCTGAGCCTCAGTCCCCCCCTTTATGCAACAGCACAGAAACCTCCCAACTCTTCGGCTGGACTTAAATGATCACACAAAGCACTTTATATAACACGGATTTCTGTGAAGACAGTCATTAGTACTATACTCCAAGCCCATCCACGTTTGCCCTGAAAGAATCAAAGTTACTTTCAGTAATTCCTTTGCTCAGAATTAACATTAAGACAGGCAGTTGAAGAAAATGAAATTTATTCCCCATCTGAAGTAAAAAAGATAACATCCAAGTTTTAACCCCCAGTTAGGACCTGTGAATGTGATCTTATTTGGAAATAGGATCTTGGCAGATGTCATTACAATCTCAAAATAACACCATCCTGGATTTAGGTTGGACAATACTGTCCTTCTAAAAGAAAAGACAAGGAACTTTTTTTCCTTATTTTTTCCATTGGTGCACTATAGTTGTACAAAATGGTGGGATCTCTTATTACATATTCACACATGCACACAATATAAGAATAGAATTTGGCCAGTATCATTCCCCAGGACTTCCCCTTTCTCTCCCCTCTTTCCTCCCTCTGGTCCTTTTGCTCTACTCTACTGACTCCATGGAGAAGGCCATGTGAAGATGGAGGCAGATATTGGAGTGATATCCCTATAAGCCCAGGGAAGCTGGGAGAGAGGTGGGGAGCTGATTCTCCCTCAGACCCTTCAGAAGAAGCAACCCTGCATCTACCTCGATTTCAGACTTTGATCTTCTAAGCTGTGAGAGAATGGATGGCCGGATGGCAGAGAGTCCAAAGAGACCAATATACCATCCAAGGTGAGAAGCCTTGACTAAAGGGATTGCTGAGTCCCCTCAGCTGTTCACTCTGCCTTCCTGTCCTCAAGGACCATGTTCTCCCTGGGCCAGCAAGACTTTCTGAAGCAGCTCCTGGCACACAGCTGCTGAGTTGTATCATCATAGTTTTATAAGGCCGCTCCCCTTCTCAGGTGCTGCAGTGAATTCCATTTGATCCCAAATTATAATTAAACACTTTCTCATGAGCCTAAAGATTTAATTCTTAGGGGACACACATGGACAGTCTCATTCCCTGGGTCCATCAAATTTACCTTTGTAATCAACATCACAGTACATGACCATTGACAAATCAAACCATGGCAGGTGATGATCTCTTTAGTTTTTTGTTTAGAGCAGAGATTCTCAAACTGTAGGATGCAGCAGAATCATGTAAGAAATGCTGGCTCCCTTCTCTTCACCCCCACCTCCAAGTTGCTGATTCAGTAGGTCTTGGGTGGGGCAAGAGATTCCTCATTTCCAACAAACTCCCATGTGATGTCATTGGTACCACCCAACAACACTCAGAAACAGCAAGAATGGTGATTCTCAAACTCTGCTGTGCGTTAGGGTCACTCCCATGCCAAGGCTGCACCACATACTAGTTAAAGGAGAATTTCTGAGAAAGAGGGGACCTAGAATCAAATGAAAATCCAGTGGCTTATAGGCACTCTCTCTTTTCTCCTCTCTCTCCAGCTGGCTGTGTAAACTGGCAGGCAAGAAGATTCCCTGGCTTGGGGCCCATCTCTTATACCCAGGCCTGAGGGCTTCATCCAAGAGTGGTGTAAAGACAACAGAAACTAGGATCCTACGGAGGCACTTGAACCTCCCACTGCCTAAGAGGTCAATCTGGGAGCCCAGCAAGACAATGATGTAGAGCTGGGGTCCTGTGATGCTAGGCCAGGGTGCAAAGCCCTGTTCTGGCACTTGACAACAGTCCTTCCTTATCTTTGATGTCACTCTCCATGATCTCAGTTACCTATAGTCAAGTTGTAGTTTGAAAATAATAAATGGGAAATTCCATAAATAAACAGTGCATAAGTTTTAAATTGTGTGCCTCTGAGTGACATGATGAAATCTTTTGTGGTTCCACTCAGGTCATGAATCTTCCCTTTGTCCAGTGATATATATGTTATATATGCTTCCCTCTTGTTACTCACCCAGGAGCTGTCTCAACCATCAGATCCTTTGTCCCTGTATCAAGGTGCTTATGTTCAAGTAAACTTGTCTTGCTTAATAAGGACCCCAAAGCCATGAATGCTTCCTTTAAGTGAAAAGGTAAAAGATCTCCATTTAATAAGGAAATTAAAGGATGATATGCCGAACTTGCTAAAATCTACAGGAAGAAAGAACCATCTATTTGTGAAAAAATGTAAAAAATTCATGCATTTTGCTGCTGCACCTCAAAATGCAAGTGTGCAAAAAAAATATGCTTATTTAAGATGGCAAGTCATTAAACCACAGGGTTTGATACAAACTGAGTTTTCAGGCATCCAATGTGGGTCTTGGAACATAACCCCCATAGATAAATGTCCCCTGCTATACTAGCTTTATGAATTTGATCAAGTTGCTTACCTTCTTCTTGTTTTTGTTTATCTATAAAATAGAGATCATAAAAATACCTACCTCAAGGCAAAGCTATAAAAGATTAAAGGAGAAAAAATGCATCTAAAGTACCTAGCCTGCATGATTTAAATGGCAGGTGCTCAGTAAATCTTAATGTCCCTTCCCCATCTTCCCCAACCATCTGTCTTCTCCTTTTTTCCTTTCTGCACTGGGCAGGAGAAAGTGGGAAGGAGAAGTAGAGTCAGTCCCTTTGTTTCTAGTTTCACTGCCAGAGTTTGGGACCTGACATCTTAGTCACTCTACTTTTACCAAAAAGAGATGTCATAGGAGCACCTCTTTTTGGTTTGTTTATTCTTCAAGATTTCTTTTAAACCAACAGTAGTGGCACATGCCTATAATCCCAGTGACTTAGAAGGCTGAGGCAGGAGGATCATAAGTTCAAGGCCAGCCTCACCAACTTAGTGAAGGCCTAAGCAACTTTGCAAGACCCTGTCTCAAAAAATAAAAATGACTGGGGATGTGGCTCGGTGGTTGAGTACCCCTGGGTTGAATCCCTGATACAAAAAAAAAAAAAGATAGTTTTCTTTTAAATATACATACATATCCCCCTTCTTAAACAGCAAGGTACTTTGTGTCTTTGCCTCCACTTTGCTTTTTGCCCCTAATTAAATGTCTTGAGATCACCCCCTAGCAGCACAAGAAAATAGTCTTCTATTCTTTTAGAGAGCTCTCGGGCACTCCACTGTGTGTGTGGACATACCACAGTGTATTTAACCAGTTCACCATTGATGGACAGTTAGGATGTTGTGGTCTTTTGCTGTGAGAGCAGTGTATAGTGAACATGCCTGCGTGTATTTTTTGTATTTTTGCTGGCCTACATATATTTTGTTGGGAGGATTCCTGGGTACTCCATTGATGATGCTCCCTTTACCATAACTGCTCTCAAGACCCTCATCCTGCTTGTGAGACCAGAATGCTAACTCCAGCCTCCACAGCCTCTTCCCCACACTACTGAGCAGCCTTGGCAGCAGACACAGCAACAGGAAGATGTTGTCTGCTTCATGCTTGTCCTCCAAGTTTCATGCCAGTGTGTCTTATTAGGGGATTTAATTCATAACAAGAATTCTAGCTGCAAAGGGATCTAGAAAACATAGTTTTTAAGCTTTCTTCCTCTGTCATACAGGGAAGCCCACAGGAGGCTGGAGTGCCAATCAGGAAATTCAACTCACCAACTAAATTCCTTTGGTTTACAAGTGAGAAAAGTGAGACTTGGGAGGGTTATGTCATTTCTTCAAGATCACAATAACTGACTCATGGTTGGTAGCCCTGCCTTTGCCACCTTACAGTCCAGGTGGTGGGTCAACAGGAGATTTTGTGAGTTGGACTTTCAATTGCACAAACTACTCAGAAAAGCCCTAGCACTTCATACACTTTGAAATTTTAATTTTCTCTGTACAATGAAATAACCCCAACCCCCACAAACATTCCTTTCAGATGTATTATGCTCATTTAGTAACCATTAAGGGTTGAACTCTGTCCCACCTCTCCAAATACATATGCTGAAGTCCAAGCCCCCAATACTTCAGAGTGTGACTGTATTTGGAGACAGGTTCTTCATAGAGCTCATTCAGAGTGGGCTCTAATCCATTCTGTCTGGTGTCCTTATAAGGAGAGGAAATAAGGACACAGACATGTACAGAGAGAAAACCATGTGAAAACACAGGGGTAAGATGACCATTTATAGGCCAAAGAGAGATGCCTGGGACACATTCTTCACAGCCCTCAGAAGAAACTAACCCTGCAACACCTGGATCTCACACTATAGGCCTCCAAAACTAAGAAATAAATCTCTACTGTTTAAGCCAGCCAGTCTGCAGCCCCTTGTTTTGGCAATCCTGACCATGCATAAAGTAGCAAAGACCTATGAAGAAAGAAGCAGCATGTATTCAGAAGGGGAGTCCTTTAGCCTCTTTAAGTTTCTTTCCATATACTTTTCTCCAGTTGCCTTACCCCTTGCTGTTTCTGGCAAGCCAGACTCCTTCTGGAATCTTCCCCTGTGAGGGGCATTTCTCTCAGAAAATACTTTCTGCCTCTCCCACAGTTCAGAAGTTTCCAGAGTGGTGGATTGGCTGCAGGTTTGAAAGGTGATAGTGCCACCAGCCCTCACACAGGCAATCTGACCACCTTGGAGCTTTTGCCTCACTGGGTACCCAATGAGGAGTGTCGCTCCCTTTTCCTAACCCATCCTCTTGGGGGGCTGTGGCAGTCTTGCCCTAAATGCACTTTTCTTCATTTTCAGAGTAGGCAAATGTGGCGTACCAAATGCATTTTTAATGACTGAGATCTGCATTGAAACGTACTTTCCATCTTTGCTGGGTCATTAAGTCTTCAAACCCTTCAATATTTTAATGAATTTTATAGTCTGGTGATGTGTAGGCTTGTTCATGTTATTATTCCCTTGGTGTTGCCCATGAGATGCTCCGGCAAACGCTCACCAAAGGGGCATTTAACACATGGCACTGTTCTGAATGGGTCCTTTCCTGGCAGCACAAGCCAGACTAATCCAGTCTAAAACAAGAGGAAGGAAGGTTTCCTTATGGAAAAGCTAAATGAGTGACTAGGAGGTAAAGAGAGTGGAAGCAAAATCCATGAGATTTGATTTTTATGGTTTTGTTAAAATTTTTATAGTTGTCTAACCCTAATGCTAACCCTGACCCTGACCCTAACCCTAGCAACCCTTGTTTTGTTAAAATTCTTTGTGCTTTTAGGAATTCAGGAGAGCTGAACATCTTCGTGGAATTAATTGAGGCAAAAGTTGCTGGTCCTAGTACATTCAAGTTACTATAACAAGACACCATAGACTGGGTAGTTTAAAACAGCAGAATTTTATTTCTCACAGTTTTGGGGCTAGGAAGTACAAGACCAAAGTGCTGGAAGATTGAGTGTCTGGTGAGGACCTGCTTCCAGTCATGGTGGCACCTTCTTACTGCATCCTCATGTAATAGACAGGGCAAGGTCTCTCTCAAGGGCCTTTTTTTAAAAAGGGCACCAACCGCAACCCATCACCTCCCACTGGCCTCCTTTTTAACACCATCACTCTGCAGGGTTGGGATTTCAACATGTGAATTTGGGGGGTGGGCCACCGACACAAACATTCATTCTCTAGCATTGCTGGATACTCAGAAAAGGCCTGTTTGGCCAGAATGGACTCTCTCTTTTTGTCTCAGCTCAAGTCTGTCTCCTTCAGCTGTTCTGGCTATTGGAACTCATGTGCACGTTAGCTAATGAGCTTTCCTGCGGGGAGAAAGAGAAGCCTTGGAGTCTTGTGCACAGACCACAGGGAGGTATTGTTGCTTCTGACTTTCAGGGGCATCTCCAGAAAGTCAAACCAATAGAACATTGAGTACTGTTCTCTCCACGGTCTGTTTTAGGTAGTTCTTTCTAAGTCAAACTGGGATCCAAGGCACATATTTTGGTATGTGCCTTAGGTATACTAGTTACAAAGATAGCAACATAGCAGACTATCCCAACAAAACCTTAACTGATGGTTTAACTCATAGAGAAGCTGTGTTTTGTGTGTGTGTGAGTGTGTGTGTGTGTGTCACTGGGGATTGAATTCAGGGGCTCATGCATGCTAGACAAGTGCTCTACCACTGAGCTACATCCCAGACCCTTTTATTTTTTAGTTTTAGACGGGGTCTTGCTAAATTGCCCCAGCTGACCTTAAACTTGCAATCCCCCTGCTTCAGACTGGTGAGTAGCTGAGATTACCGGTGAGCACTACTGCATCTGGCTAGAATTTGTTTATTGAATGCTCTCTCTATGTATAGATAGGTGCTTCCTAGGAGCATTTTGATCAATGTCAGACCAATATATGACAGTGATTACATAAGATAATTAACAGAGCTGAAAAATTCTTATCACCAACTGTGGATCATCATAAAGCTGTAGTATAACACACCATCGTATGTTTGTGGTGATGCTGGTGTAAGCAAACTTATTACACTGCCAGTTGTATGAAAGCATAGTACAGATGATTATGGACAGTACCTAGCACTTGCTAATGATAATAAAGACTGTTACTGGTTTATATTTTTTGCCATGCTATACTTTTTATCATTAGTTTGGAGTGTAGTCTTTGTACTTATATTTTTTTAAATTACTGTAAAATAAAATGCCCTGTTACACCAACAGTACCCTCATAAACTTGGTATTTACTGTGTTTTGTTTTGTTTTTCTTTTAAAATAGTGCTGGGAATTAAACCCAGGGTCCTGTGCATGCTAGGGAAGTGCTTTACTGCTGAGCTACATCCCCACTTTTACTGTGTTTCTGGATTGGAGTGTATCAAGAGGCCATATCAAGCGATGGACCCTTACCAACCAGGTTTGTGTAAGTACACTCCATGTGTTCATACAATGGCAAAGCTGCCTAAGGATGCATTTATCAGAAGACATCCCCGCCATTAAGTGACACATGCTTGAATATACACAGTTCACGGCTGGGTTGCTGAGCCTTCTGTTCTGTCCCACTGGTCTATTAGACTGTAGCTATGCCAGTGCCACACTGTTGCTATTGTGGTTTTGTAATATATTTGACTGGGGAATTCATCCCTTTACTCTTCTTTTTAAAAGTTTATTTATTTATTTAGTCCCTCAAAAAGAAATCCAACTGGAATTTTGATTGGCATTGTAATGAGTTTAAAGGTTAATTGTTAATATAATTAGGTCTTTATAAAGCTATCCAATATGTCATCTTATAAGAGGTTGCCCAATCTAAAAGCATGGAATGTGCTCTATTTATTCAGATCATTTTCTGTTTCCTTATTAGAGCTTAAAAAAAAATGTGTTCAGAAGTTTTGTGTATTCTGGGTTAATGCCTACATATTTTGTAATTCTTGTTGCTATTGTGAATGATATCTTTGTAGTAATAATTTCTAGCACTACTGTGGGTGGAGAGAGATGCTGTTGATTTTTGCAGGTCGGTCTTGTGTCTGGAAAGCTTGCAGAATCTAACTGGCTCTAATATGCTTGAATCTTTGTTATCTCTGAGTTGGTGGACATTTTGGTTTTCTGCTACTACAGTAAGAAGCAAACCCTGCCTCTTTAGTCTCTGCGACCGGTGGGTGGTGGGGATGAGGGAAGTGTGACTCCCTGGGAAGGAGTGGAAATGCCTGGGCCCCTGAGATGCTAATGTTCTGGGCTCCCATAGCTTCAGGGATTTTCTCTCAAGCCACCAGATGGAGAAAAGGTAGCCTAAAGTTCTGTTAAGGGGGAGGGGGTACAAAAAGAGGGGAAGGGATATAGAAAGGAAGAAGAAGATGGAGAAAAGAAAAAGGAATAGGAACTGAAGAGGCTTTTGCCCAAGTCAGTGGTCAGTATGGGGCCAAGAAGAATCAGGGACAGTAGACAGAAAAAGGGCCTTAGGTTCCAGAAGAGTGGCTGGACTGACAGACCCAAAGAAGACCTGGACCTTTGGCCTCCTAATATGGGACAGGAGAGAGGAGCTCTAGCCCTGGAGACAGACTTGAGCACTGAAGATCCCCTGCCCATGCTGACCAGTTAATGGACTCCCAGCCCATCAGGAGTCATGGCACTGCTATCACCATGACACCCAAAGCTGCCAGAGCCCAAGAACTTCTCAGAGTCCCAACCTCCCACATTCCAGAGCTCCTGGAAGTCAAAGCTGAACTCACAGAGCACACAGAGCTGGGTCCCTAAGCATGGTCCCAAAGACGTTTGTTGAGGCATGTCAGCAGCACTGGGAATGTACTACTCAGCAGCCGGCTTGTTTAATGAAAAGCTATAGCTAAGTAGTTTGGAAACTTCTCTGCACTGCTGAGAGATGAACTGGGCTGCCCTCTGCCCGGCACAATACTCTGGGGGCACTGGAGGCAGGATGTGGTTTAACAGCCCTGATTGGTGAACCTGATTTCAGTGGCTGGCTGAGTGGCTGTAAAATCAGGAAGTGAGGAGGGTTTTGTGTTGCCTCCCTGTCCATCCTTCAAGAGCTTGCTCTGGGTAAAATGCCAAACACACCGGTTGTGGTTGTACTTTGCTGACTTCTGCTCCCCTTTTGCCCCTTAACTGCCTGTAATACTGTCCCAGAATCTCCAGGAGAATTTGCTTTTTTGTGGAGACTGGGATGAGCAGAGACATCCAGACAGATCTGTTTTTACAAGGAAACAGATGCCCTTCATCCCACTAGATGCCTGGCCCCCTAGGTCTCCCACAGAGACAGGCCTGTCACCGCCTGCATGAAACTCTTGAAGAGGCCAGACTCTCCTTGTTAATATACAGGAGGGAGAAAGAGAGGAGGAGAGGAGGGAGAGAAGGGGAGAGAATGAGAGTGAGGGATAGGGGAGAAGGAGAGAGGGAGACAGAGAAACTATTTTGGAAGCAAAGAAGACAGAAAAAGGGCCAATGAGGGATGAAATAAATTAACTTGGTCCAGTAACCCAACCGAAGGGCTTGTCAAGGGCTTCCAGTGGCCGAGCAGCCAGGCCCAATCCAGGCCCAGGCCAGGCCCAGGCCAGGCCCAGGCATTCCCCAAAGCCTGTGGGGTTAGACTGTGTCTCTGTGTGTGCTCCTCATTTCCTGCTAGGGCCTGTCTCCATGCACCAAACAACAGTGACTCAGCTTTATAAATAGGACATTTACAGTGAAAATTACAGGAAATTCCCAGAGTCTCCTGCCTGGGCTTATTTTAGGTGTGCAACTTCTCCTGTGAAGCCCCAGCTCCCTCCCCCAGCCTCTGCTTCTTGCAGCATCCTTGGATATCAGTGGAGACAGCTCTGCCCTGTGCCTGGAAACTGCCCCAGGAGGTTTGAGAGGTACAGGACTGGAGGCATCAACCTCAGCCCTGCTCAGACACCCCTGGGAACAGCAGGTCCCATATGGCTGGCACTTCCATGTGCCCAGCCCTGCACTCTGTTACCTTACTGACTCCCAGGAAGAAGGAACATTCATGTTGAACACTTTGTGGATGAGGAAATTAGAATTCAAACTCACGTCTGACTTACTCCAGATCTCCAGTAGCCCAGTTGTCTTCGCATTCCTTCTTTCCCCTATGACACATTTCTTGGCAGGAGGTCTTTTCAGGAAAGCCAGAGTTGACAGCTGACAGCTGCCTACACAGGGTTGACGGCTCTGCAGCTGAGGGGCTCAGTTCATGGCAGGCTTTTAGGAACTCAATGCTCTTCAAATATTTGCTCAACAACTCCCGGTGTGCTCTGGAATGAGCAGTAGGAGCTGCCCTTGCTGAGTCACTGAAGGCTGAGGCATCCGCCCACAAATGTCTTCCTTGTGACTCCTAGCTTCTACTCCCTCATAATTAGCCAGGGTCTTTCTTGCCAAGGGGCCTGGGTGACAAGGGAGGGCTCTGCTGCCAGGCCACAGGACCTGGTGGCATCCTACCACATTCTGCAGAGGAAGCTAGTACTCTCACATCTTGGTCCACCAGTTGGTACTACCAATACTTCTGAGCTACAGAATTGTATTTCCAACAATCTGTGTCATTTCTCTCCCTTGATGCCCCTAAGTTTCTAAATTAATCAAGTTCAAAACAGCATCCAAACTGTTTTGTCTTCTTATATTCTCTTTCAGTTAATGGCTTCACCATGTACATTATAGTCACTCTAGTTGGAAACCTTGAATCACCCTTAAATCCTCTACTTCTCTCCTCCTCATATTCCTGTGTGTGATTCTCCCTCCTTGTATCTTTTCTTTCTTTTTTGATACCAGGGTCTCTTAACCACTAAGCCACATCCTCAGCCTTTTTTAATGTTTTATTTTGAGACCAGGTCTCACTAAGTCCTTAGGGCCTCTCTAAGTTGCTGAAGCTGGCTTTGAACTTGCAATAGTCCTGCCTCAGCCTCCTGAGTCACTGGGATTACAGGTGTGCACCACCACACTTGACCCCTCCTTGTATCTTTAGTTTCATGCGGTCAAATCACTCCTTACCTCCTGAGGCCCGTGCTGTTTCTTTTTGTTTGTTTATTTCAATGCTGTGTGTAAGCACACCTCTCCTCTCCCTGCCCTTTTCTTACCCAAGAGTGGACACATGATCCCAGCTGAGCTTTTTGGAGCCCTTCCTCAGGATTTTTCAAAAGGAAGCAGAGGTTAGACACCTCTTTCCTTCCCCACCCTCTTTTCTTACAGGAGATTGAACCCAAGGGTGCTTTGCCACTGAGCCATATCCCCAGCCCTTTTTATTTATTTATTTTTCATTTTGAGACAGGGTCTAAGTTGCTGAAGGCCTCACTAAGTGGCTGAGGCTGGCCTCAGACTTGCAATTCTCCTGCCTCAGCTTTCCACAGTCACTTGAATTACAAGCCAGTGCCACAGCTGGGCTGACACATCTTTCCTCTCTAGATGCCAGCTGGAATGCTGGGGGGTCCCAAGAAGCTAGTCCATGTGCCAGGCTGCCAGGGGAAGCCCAGCTACAGTGGGGACAGAGGAGGCGCTGTTTCAGGGAGCAAGGGGTGAGTGAAGCAGAAGGTGCTCAGGAGACAGAGTCCCTAACCCAGTGGTCCAAAGCAGGCTCCATCTTCCCTCCAATCCATCCTCTACAGGGTCCCAGAATTTCCTTCCATTTTCCCTAATTTCTTGTTTCAAAAAATGTAAAAGTATAGAGAAGTGCTAACTTTTGATCACTTTGTTAAGTGTTAAGTGCCAGCTCTCTCCATTCTAAAGGTCCCATTTTCCCTGGCCATCTGAGAATATTTAAATAAACATATATTCCCATGCCCTTTTCTTCAGCACCAATCCCCACAGGTCACTGCAAAGAAGGCCAGGTGACACTTGCCCACACAGGGGTCACACTGGAGAGAGCCCTGAGCTTGGGAAATTAGATTTCTAATGGGTAGTAAGTCTCCTGAACTGTTCTGCGGGAGACACCATCTTTATGACACTGGACACTAAGCTGCCTGCACTTTGCTCCAGAGGGAGACATTACCTCTGTTTTCTAAGACTGCTTGCTATACAAACATTCTTAGAAAGATAGTCCAGGCAACAAGTACCTCAGTTCGCAAGACATCCACAAATGTGAGAGGCAAAAGAGAGCTGTATTCTGACAGATCCTGAAAAATTATCTTTCTTTCCACCTCACAGTCCAATCACAGATCATGTCTATTGCTCCGCAATAGTTCTCTCCATTCTCAGTGGTGGATGCTTCCCAATGTAACTGTTTCCCATCTTCTCTCTAGCAAGAGGCTTTCAGTGTAAGCAGTATATGTGCAGCTTCTGGCAAGTGCCCCTTGAGGATGGGCACCATGCCTTTCTCTTTCTTTCTTCCTGCAACATAAATTATCAGCCTCCCTAGGACACTTTCTAATCCTATCATCTACTTTATTATTCTCCATACCAGAAAACAGCTCTCGACACATTCTTTATTTTATTTTGTATGTTGTCTGTCTCTTATTAAAATGTGAACTCCATGAACAGTGTTGATACATCACAGTAGATTAGTGTCAATGGTTAAAATATTGAAATATTTCTGTATCAGTTTTGGTGACTAGCCACTGCCCCAAGGCCCCATATACCTCCCACGGCACTTTCCAGGTTCTAACTGCCTTAGTCTGTTTGTGATGCCATAAAAAAATTACCATAGTCCAGGTGGTTCTGGAGGTTGGGAAGTGTTCCAATTCCCTAAGCTTTCCATCCAGTTCTGGAAGCTAGGGAGTCTAAGGTCAAGATGCCAACTGATTTTGTCCTGGTAAAATTTCTCTTTCTGGCTGTTTTTCTCCAAGTCCTCTCATGATAGATGAAAGAGAAACAGAGAAAGAGAGAGTGCCCACAAGTGCACACTGGTGTCTCTTCTTATAAAAGCACTAATGCCATCAGATCAGATCCCACCCTCATGACCTCATCTAAACCTAAACACCTCCCAAAGCCCTCATTGGAAGTTAGGGATTCAGCATTCGAATTTTGAGAGAACATGATTTAGTCCATTGCACCAACTACACAGTCATTGGTTTTCACAGCAGGGAGCTCCCAGGACCCCACCTCTCCATGAGGACCAGTGATGTTCTGATTAATCCGAGTTCTGATTAATCTGACATGCCTGGAACATGCTCCTTAAATACTTATTGAGTTAGTGCATGATAGACTCTAGGGTGGCTCCAAGCCTTCCCTTTGTCCATTTCAACAACAGGAGCTAGAATCAGTAAATAAAGATCAAAGCTGGACATGTTGCATGGGTGCCTATAGTCCTAGCTATTCAGGAGACTGAGGCAGAAGGATCATAAGTTTTGAGGCCAACCTAGGAAACTTTGCAAGACCCTGTCTCAAAATAAAAAATTTAAAGGGCTAGGGGCATAGCTTATGGGTATATCACCCCTGAGTTTTATTTATTATTATTAATAATAATAATAAATGAAAATCAAAGATGGTGGAATGAGATGAACATCATTATCCTGGGTACATATATGATTGCATGAATGGTGTAACTCTACTTCATGCATAATCAGAGAAGTGAAAAATTCTTCATTTGTGTACAACGAATCAAAGAGCTTTCTACTATCATGTATAACTGATTAGAACAAATAAATAAATAAATAAAAATCAAGAAAACTACCAAGCAGTACTTCTTTGCTATTTTTAAACAAATAATTTCTTATACTTTTTGTGTGTGTGTGTGTGTGTGTGTGTGTGTGTGTGTATGCCAGAGGTGCTTAACAATATTCCCAGTCCATTTAATTTTTATTTTGAGGCAGGGTTTCGCTAAGTTGCTCAAGGCCTTCATTAAGTTAGTGAGGCTGGCCTCAAACTTGTGATCCTCCTGCCTCAACCTTCCAGGTAGCTGGGATTACTTGTGTACACCACCACTCTCAGCTCTTACACCTTTTTCAAGTCCTTCCATGTCCAATTCCATCCTACTCCCATGAAGAAGAGAAAGTTACTGAGTAGAAACATAGAAGGGGAAAACATTTGAGACAAGTCATTGCTAGAACCTTCAATATATTAACTAAGGGAAATGAGAAGGCCAGAGAAGCAACACAGCAACAGTGACAGGGTCGGTCCATCCGTCAACTCAGATCCACACTCACCTTGCTGACCTTGCCTTTCAGGGGTTCCAAGGAGATGCAGTGGTTCAAAAGCATGTATCTATTCTATTTTTTTTAAATGTGCAAACCCAGCCAGTCATGGCAGCACACACCTATAATCCCAGTGGCTTGGGAGGCTGAAGCAGGAGGATTATGAGTTCAAAGCCAGTCTCAGCAACTTAGTGAGTCCCTGAGCAACTTAGTGAGAACCTGTCTCTAAATAAAATATTTAAAAAGAGCTGGGATGTGGCTCAATGGTTAAGCACCCCTGGGTTCCATTACCAGTACCTCTCCCACCCCCCCAACCCCCCAAAAAAACACTGTGCAAACCGTGTAAACTAAGCAATTCTTTGTTCTGGAATCTACCTTTGAGAAATTCTTACACTTATGCATGGGGAGGCATTGCTTGCAACAGCAAAAGATTAAATAACGTTGTAGTTCAACGGTAGGAAACAACTCAAATGTGTTGCTACAGCACACTGTGGAAAACCATTTAACAATTAAAAAATGATGAATTGATCTATTAGACCAATATGAAAAGAACCTTGCAGATTTGTTTTGGAGAGAAAAAGAGCGACTTGAAAAATAATATTTGCAGAATTTTTTTTCCTAGTACTGGAGTTGAACCCAGTGGTGCTTTACCACTGAGCAACATCCACAGCCCTTTTTGTATTTTATTTTGAGACAGGGTCTTGCTAAGTTGTCAGACTGGCTTTGAACTTGTGATCCTCCTGCCTCAGCCTCTTAAATTGCTGAGATTACAGGCATAAGCCATTGTATCCGGCTAGAGGATTTGTATTATTATTTGTATTTAATTGCCCCCAATATTTTCTTTAAAAAAATCTTCCCTAAAATGTTATTAATTTAAGCATACAGGAGGTGTTTGTTATTTATTCTCCATGCAGTATCTGAAATAAATTTATTTATTAATTCAACAAATATTTGTTGAGCATATACTACATGACAAACACTGTACTCAAGATTGATAAGTGACATGGATCTAACTGAACAAGACAGATAGCAACCTGCCCTCCTGGAGCTTAATGTTTGTGGGGAAGAAAGAATACAAGCAACAAAACAAATGTATTATTACAAATTATGATGCACAAGATGAAGAAAACAAACACAGAAACAGGTTGGGGCTGCCTTGGATAGGAGCAGGAGGGTAGGACCATCTGAGGAGGTGGGCTGTGCATGGCCCTAAGGATGGGAAAGACAGCCAGGGAAAGAGCATCTGGACGGAGGCTCCAAAACTCTTAGAACAAGTACTGGCTGTAAATTTTGATAAGTCTGTTTAATAAACAAATGAAAATGTGACCCTGGCTGGGGTGGGAGAATCAGTTTCCACACCAAGGGCTCATTACCCCTACCCACGGCAGATGGGAAACCCCACAAGATTGTGACCTCTGTCCTGGGATATGCTTAGTATCTAAATTGGGCCAGCCTGGATGAGAGACCCTGCCAAAGGTGCCATGGGCTCCCTAGTGGGCAGAGAAGACTCTGCTGTGCCTATACAGAGATGCCACCCCAACATGCCTGACTCCAGCCCTCCTTGCCACCCAGCCCAAGCCCCTTTCAGGGGTGAAGGACAATAGCAGAATGTGGGCTTCCCTCTGCCAATGTACCCGGCCAGGGAGGAAGGGGATGGCAGGAGGTGGGACTACAGACTTGGTGAGGCTCCCAGTCCAGTACAGATGGCATGTCCCATTATCCCATCTAACTTCCCTTAAAGAACACAGATTCAAGATGGTGACAACAGTGCATTACACCCAGGCACATGGCTCCTTCCGGGAGCTGGGTCCCAGGTGACTGCACTGTCTCAGGCTCCTCGGGCCAGCCCTGCTCAGAACTGACAGGAAGCAAGCCTCTTACAGTGAGCAGAGACAGGGTCTGAGATGGGGCAGGGGCCAGAGAATGGGTCACTGAAAAGACTTTGGGTTTTGTTTTAGTTCAGGGAAACCATCAAAGAGAAGAAGGAGAGACATGACTACTGATGTCAGGGGAAAATAGTGACTCAAACTCTGGCAGAGGCCACAGAAGAGAGACAGATGGATGTGAGACATTGTTTTGGAAATATGGAGGAAGAAGTGGGAGGTGAGGAGGTCAGGAGGTATGAATCCTGAGAGAGGGAGGGTTGAACTAGGCAGGTGTTGAAGTCACAGGGAAGGAAGACACACACTGTGGGCTGGAGGAAGTGAGGGAAGCTCCAGAAGCCCATCTCAGAGCTGCCTCTCAGCTGGTGTCCTGCCATCGATTCTGCAAACTGTCTTTCTTGGTCACATTGTTTTTGTGTCCGGTGAAGCAAGCAGAGAGCACTGAGCGTCTCTCTGTTGCCCTAGCAAGTCATATCTCACAAGCCCAATCTTACCCAGCAGATAGTAGCCCAGAGGTCAAGCTGCAGCCTGTGAAGGTTGCACAAATCCCCAGTCCTTCCTCCCATGGCCCTATCTCTTAAAACTGCGTCAGAGTGGGACAGAGGTGAGCCCACAGAAGAGAGTGAGGACCAAGAAAGGACAGAAGGGGGAGCAAGTGGTTATGGATGAGAAATCAACCTGCACCTTGGTTACCTTGAGGGCTAAGCCTGTCCTTCCTGTTGCCCAAACCCCTCCCCCTTCTTAGTTCTGAGGACTATAGGACGAGAGCGCGCGGGCTGTTCTAAGTAAAGAGCTACAGTGTGTTTCCATCTGCATTCAAATACCAATTGAGCAGAAACTTCAAGGCCTTCTTTCTGTAAACCATTAAACCAATAAGAAATTTCTAACCAGGGGAGAGTCACAGAGAAGTAAGAGGGTAGGGAGACGGGAGGATGAAGGAAGAGGGGGCGGTTGGTGGTGGAGCTCTGGTAAGAGCGGCTGCCAGCTGTCCAGGCTCCTGGCAGGCTCCTGGCTGGGATCAGTGGCCATGGAGAAGCATTCTTACAGGCTTCGCTAATGCACACACAGAAGGGGAGGAAGTGAAGTCCTGATTTGACCTAACCATGGGGCCCTCTCTAATCACTATTAAAAGCAGTCATTTCCACCTTCCCTGGTGGCACTGGAGTGCTGGAAAAGATTAACGGGAAGAAATTCAACTAAAACCAATTCTTCAACCTATTCATTTAGAATGGCCAAAGAGAAAAAAGCCTGCAAAAGAACAAAAACTCTTGCCTTTATTTTTCTTCAAATTATCGAATCATTCTCTTTGTTCTCCATTGTTTTCTGAGAGCAATGTCTGACTCTGGGGCTATGCTAAAAAACTCTCTGGACATTTGATGGAGGACAATCAGCCTGGTGGGACCCAGCTTTTCTGCCTGTGAGAAGTTGATAAGAACTCCAAGAAAAAATAAGTTTGGGAAGCACTGGGTTAGAAGGAATAAAACAGGTTTCTTTTTTTATTTTCTAGGTGTAGATGGACACAACACAATGCCTTTATTTTTATGTGGTGCTGAGGATCGAACCCGGGTCCCGCCTGTGCTAGGTGAGTGCTCTACCGCTGAGCCACAACCCCAGCTCCTAAAACAGGTTTCTTTACTATAAAGCTTTAAACATTTTCATGTGCAATGGGACTCTTCAGAAGGGTGTGGAATCTTGGGTTGGTTTCCTACTTGAAAACATTCTTCACTATACTTCTTTGCCCAAAGAAGAAACAAACTCAGAAGAGCTGTTCCTTCTGTGATTTCCTCTTATGGCATCTTGAAACAAAGAAGGGCATGATTCATTGGATGGTCCCCAGTTCACTGGGCAGTAGCAGATCCTCTGGAATAAGTTTCCATGGTATGCTTCTGGAAGGCCTACAGAGGAAGGGGTGTGGAGGTGGCAATCAGAAGTGCCAGGTTCTACTTCAGGTTCTAAAAGCTACATGAGCTTCTGGGTCTCATTTTCAACTCTGAAAAAGACATGTTCACCAGGACAACATAAGTCAAGTTTCTAGGGGCTGGAACGTAGCTCAGTAGTAGAGCACTCACCCAGCGTGCAGGAGGCCCTGAGTTTAATCTTTAGAAATGCTTTAAAAAAATTTTTTTTAAAAAGTCAAACATCTAATACTATTGCATAGCACATGTGATACATGGCACCTATATGTCATAAATAGTTATATTTTTAAAATGAGGGAGGGGAATATTCCACTATCAAAATCTAGTTTATGACAGAGTTCTCACCATTCAAAAAAAAAAAAAATCTGTGTTCCTTGGCCTCATACCCAATAATAGAACCCTCTCGCCTCCATTCAGCAGGAAAAAAGATAAATATACCATAAATGTCCTAGGTGAGCACAGTTACGCCAGGGCCCACAGCCTCAGTTCCTCACTCTTCTGCTAAAGCAACCCAGGACTCAGCTGGGAGCTCCTTGGATGGCCAGTGTCCCCCTGAAGGTGTTAATGGCTCCAGGAAACCCTTCAATGAGAACTTCCACATGTGCCAAACACCCAGCCTGCCCCAGACTGGTGATCTCCAGTCTCCATGCTTAGGTAGATGCCAAGAGCATTGAGCTCCTCCTTGCCCAGAGCCCTGGCTGAGACTCAGAGCAGCTGGTAGACAGCTGACCTAGGGCTTCTCTCTCTTGTCCACTGAGGCATTTTTTGGTATGTGTGCCCTACATCTTCGGAAAGGAATCCAGAACTTTCCCTGGAAGCAATTCTACCAAGACAGGGAGGGGCTCAGAACCCACTGAGACTATAAGGTGCTGCTAACCTCACTCCTCCTGCCAGCAGAAAGAGACTAGGACACCTGGCTGTCTTCTCAGGAGAAAGGCTGAGAGGGCTGAAAGAGAACCAGAGTAGGCAGGGGGACCCAGCTAGATGACATACCTCCTGTGGGCTGAGCACCAGCAGAGAGTGGGTAGGAGACAGGCATGGGACCACAGGAAGGAGAGAGGATATTTTCTTGACTTAGGGCCTGCCTAGGGATAAAATATCCCTTGGGCCACACTTTAAACCTGACGGTTCTCTGGGACTGAACTATGAAAGTCCTAACTTTTGAGATGTTACAATTACAGTGGTCATGGATTCCTGGTATTGGTTTGGAAGAACTTGATGAGTGTGTCTCGGACGGCTTCCTGGAGGAGTGGCTCTTGAACCACGTTGTAGGTCTGTACTTCTTATTTGCTGATGTGCACAGGAAGCACTGAGGGCCTGCTTCAGCTGGGCTGGGGAAGGGCCTGTGATTCTGCATTTGAAACAAGCTCCCAGGTAATGCTGATACCTTGTGTCAGCTATAAAGGATACTAAGAGTTGCCCCATGGACAGGGGGTCATTCAGGAGGACATTCCTGTCACCAGGCAAAAAGAGCAAAGGGGGAAGATGAGATGTACCTTAGAGAGCAAGGTGTGGGGAAAGAGTGGGAGAGGCAGGGAAGATGGGGAGGACCTTGCCTGAGAGGGGACAAGGGACACATGAGAAGTGCAGGGAGAGTGAACCACCAAGTTTAACTTTATTCTGTGAATCACAGCTATTTTCCGGGTGCATGTCCAGGCTCTATCAGAATCCTTGGGCACCAATTAAAGGCATGCTTCTGTTGGCCCCCACCCAGCAGAATATCAGATTTATTGGGTATGGAAAGGGGTTCAGAAATCTGCATTTTTAAAAACTTAATATTTTTCTTTTTAAAAGACAGGTTCTTACTGTGTTACCCAGGCTGGCCTCAAACTCCTGGGCTCAAGCAGTCCTCCTGCCTCAGCCTTCCGAGTAGCTGGGACTAGAGGCATGTGCTACCATAACCAGCAGATTCTGCATTTAAAAAACAATAATCTCTATTCATTTTATTTATTTTTTATTCTAGAATTGGGCAACAATTTATTCCATGAAAAGGAATAAAGTACAGGAAATCTGTACTTTTAAGAAGTTCTCTAGGTGATTTGCATGCAGTTTGGTATGGGAATTAACATATTTCAGACAGGGGAAAGGCCAAGGTTAAATTAGCATATTGACAGATCCCCTGGAAAGCAGAGGAGGGTAGAAGGTAGGCAGAGGGGATGTAGACCAGAAAAACCAAGGACTTGGACCAGAATTCTGGCAGGAATGAAGAGGAGAGTGACCCAAAAAATATCCACCAATGGTTCATATTCATCCTCTCATTGCTCACTGGTGGACCGCCAGTCCAGGGGTATGTGAGGGCAAGAGAGGTGATGAATGCAATTTTAGATCTGCCAAGTTTGGTGGACATCCAGGTAGGGAAGACCATTGGGCAAATGGCTATGAGAGTCTGAAGATCAGAGGCAATGACCAGCTCTGGCTCTGGATCTTAGAACCTGTGAGACCTGAAGTATCACATTAAACTTTGTGTTGGCAGCAGTAAGCATTTCAGATTTTCCCAGAGATCATTCCTGGGGGAAAATGGCGATCAGAGTCCTCCTTCTGCCAGGAATCAATACTGTCACCAGCAGTGATGGTGATTGTCCCAAGTACAGAGGGCAGATGCTTCCTGGAGAAGCTTGAGCAATGGGGAACTTACGTAAGTTCTCCCCTGGAGACTTGCAGGCCTCTAAGGTGGTGAGGGTAGCCTCCCAGTATCAGCTGAAAAGAACAGAGGACCTCATAACAGGATCTACAAATATCTCTTTCTGCTATGATTTGATCTTGTAATGTACATTTTCAGGGCATTTGTTTGTTTTAATTCCTGATACTGGGGATTGAACCCAAGAACCTTCTACCTTTGAGGCATATCTCTAGTCCTTTTTATATTTATTTATTTGTTTGTTTTTGGCACTGGAGATCAAACCCAGAGGCACTTAACCACTGAGCCACATCCCCAGCCCTTTTTTGTATTCTATTTAGAGACAGAGTCTCACTGAGTTGCTAAGTGTCTCACTAAGTTGCTGGGGCTGGCTTTGAATTCATGATCCTCTTGCCTCAACCACCTGAGTAGCTAGGATTATAGGTGTACACCACTGTGTCAGGCCTCCAACCCTTTTTATTTCTAAGACAGGGTCTCACTAAGTTTTTGAGGGTCTTGCCAAATGGTCCAGGTTGCCCTTGAATTTTCAACCACCCTGCCTCAGCATCCTGAATCTCTGAGATCTCAGGTATGTGCCACTGTACCTGGCCCGTAACGTACATTTTCAGACTCCAAGAGCAAACTATGGCAAACATGCTAGTGTCAGCTTATGGAACACTCCACCAGGTTAAGGTTGCTGAGAGCCACAGGCAAGTCAGAATGGCCCCTGGCATTTTGCCAGAAGTAATGGTTGAGAGGCGAGCCATTAAGATGATGATATTGGGGCTGTGGATATAGCTCAATTGGTAGAGTGCTTACCTCCCATGCACAAGGCCCTGGGTTCAATCCCCAGCACCACAAAAACAAACAAACAAAAAAGATGATGATATTAAGTTAAGCTGTCTATAATCGCTGTGACTGGATGATGCTGGATTGAAACAGGCTGTGTATTCAATTGTATATTAGACCTTTACTGTCCGGTAATAAGGTGGCGAGAGCGCGCGCAGCCCACTACTTTGGAGTTCCTGTTGAGTTCTCGCGGGATTCCAAGAGCGCGCGCAGCCCAGTGGTGTTCTGGGAGAGTTCCCGGGGGAGTTCCTGTTGGTGTGTGGTGTTCCTGGGAGCCGCGTGTGTGGCGTTCGGGAGAGTTCCTGGGGAGTGTACGTGGAGTGCTGTTGGAGTTCAGGCAATAAAGTTTCCTATTTGAACATACAAGTACTTTGTGGCGGCTCAGTGATTTGTGCCCAGCCAGACTGCGGCAAAGGTGACTGTCCCTACCCTTAAGGAACCCAGTTAACTGGAAAAGACAAACAAGGACCTGAACATCTATGCTGCCTTGCTGCATAACCATCCAAATAAACCAGGTTTCAGGGAAGGCTTAGCGGAAGAGCTGACACTGTTATATTTTAAAGGAGTAATAGAAGTTGGGTATGTGAAATAATGGAATGAGGGAGAAGAAGGATTCTAGGTAGAATAAACAGCCCATGCCAGGCACAGGCTGATGTGATCAGGGAACAGAAGAATTAGGCATGGCTGGAGCAAAAGGCAGATGGGGGACAGGGACAGGAAATGGATCTAATACAGGGGAAGGCAGAGCCTAATAAATCCTTACTGTTTGAAGACACTAAGTTTTGGAGAGGTTCGTACACAGCAAGAGGTCGCTGCAACCTCCTCCCAATACAGCGAAGGTTGATGTGCAGTGCCAGGCACTGCTGGGCACATGTGTGGAGTCAGTAGATATTTGCTGAATATGTTTTTTTTTGTTGTTGTTTTTGTTTTTTTGGTTTGTGCTGGGAATGAAATCCAGGGCCTCACACATGCTAGGCAAGTGCTCTGTCACTAAGCTACACTCCCGGCTCTGAATGTGTGAATTCAGGGAAAATGGATTTGTCCATTGTCCATGGATCTTTATAAACAAAAATGCTAATGTCTTACAGTATTAATGCCAGAACTGAAGGGAACTGAAGTTAGGAAATGGGATTTGGGGCCAGGTACAATGGCACACACCTATAATCCCAGAGACTCAGGAGACTGAAGCAGGATGATCACAAGTTCAAGGGTAAGTCTCAGAAATTTAGCAAAACCCTGCCTAGAAAAAATAAATAAAAGGAGCTAGGGACATAAAACTCAGTGGTACAAATGCCCTGGGTTGAATCCCCTATACCAAAAAAAGAAAGAAAGAAAAGAAAAGGAGAGGGTGGGGTTTGGAGCTTAACGTTTCAGTTCTGAGTTTTGAGAAGGTATAAGACATAGTCACGCTGAAGTGGTGGAGAGACGGAGGTAACTGAAGTTGAGGAGGTAAACAAATTTGAGGTTAACATACTGGCTGAGACAAATGAATATTCAGCTTATCCAGGAAGATGGCGGGACTGGTGCTGGGGAGAGATACTGGAAGGTTCTACCTGAGAGCCATGAGAGGGCATAGGACAGGTGGAATCCATGGAATTATCAAGCTTCAAAAAGGCAAAAAGGATTCAGTGAAGGATCTGTGGGAGCAGATATAACAGGAGACTCAGGGGAAAAGAGGACAACCCAGCACCATCCTCAGCAATGGCTATCAGGTCACCTTCAGGGGCAGATGAATGAGGTGGGGCTTTCACAGCATTGCAGCCAAGCACAGATGAGGCTTCATTCTGGGCAGATGAGAAGCATACTCAGATGAGATCACCAGGAAGATTAACTGGCCTCTGATTTTGGCTGGCCCCGAAGGTTAAAAAAAAAAAAATGGTTTCCTTGCCAGCATACCCAGAAGATAGATAATGTTTGCCGTTGGCAGTGGAATCAGCAAACTGAGACCTTGGCTCAAGAGTCCAAATGAAACTATAGTGAAAGGATGCAGGCAGGGCTGTGGGTAGGCCCAAGTCAGTAAGCCCCCAACTGGCCTGCAGACCTCGGACGCTGAGCAGAGAGGGAGGAGCAGCAAGCTGAGTCCTGGGGTGAGCAAGAATGGGGCTCACCTGGACTGCTGTGTACCCTAAAACTTGTCCTCACAGGAAGGGTTGGCATGGCTGGTCAGAGTTAGCTATATGGAACCAGTGCTCGGTCTGGAAAGGCAAGATGGTCTGAGTTGATTCTCTTCAAATCCTATGAAAAAATAAACTTTATAATGATTCTTCCATATTATAAAAAGTAGTCACATTTAATGTTAAAAACTCTGTTTTCAAATCCCCGAAGCAGAAAGGCCTTCCACTTCTGTCTCCCTCTACACACATAAAAAATGAGCATGGATAAGAAATAATCCTTAACATACTATTAAATTCTCATTTTAATAACCCAGTCACAGCCTTTGGGCTATCCTGTTTCCTGCCTTGATATTCCAGTCCAAAGGAACCAAGCAGAGAACGGTGACAGAACTAGAACTAAACAATGGACTCCTTCAAGTCCTTGCAGTATATCATTCAAACTGAAAGGCATTTATTAAGCTCCAACCCATTAGTCAGGTCTCTCTCGATTTGAAGTGAGTGAAACCAACATAAGCTGGCTTAGGCCAAGTAGGAAATTTATTGGTTCATATTTTAAAAGAACAAGAAGAGGAATGAAAGAAAGAACAGAAACAAATAGGAGATCAGCTCAATCAGATGTTGACAGGAATCTCATCTCATCATTTCAGCCCTGCTTTTTCAGTATCAGTTTTTTCTCAGGCAGGGTTTCCCAACTGGTGACCAAGTTAACAGCACAAGGAAAAAGTACCTCCTTTCTGAAGCAAAATTCTGAGGCATGTTCTCATTGGTTATGCTTGGGTCACATGCCCATCCTTGAACCAATCATGGCCAGGAGGATGCAGTTCTCTCATTGGCCAGGCCAGATCACACATCCACACCTGGAATGGTGTGGTGATGTTAGTCCCATTCAAGCTACACACATAGTTGGGTCCTCAAATAAAAGTTGCAGTTACCAGAGGGAAGGGCATGGCATGCAGGGTAATTGCAAATAGGTGGCTAGACACAGCAGACTTCATGGACCTGCAACCATGGACCTTGGGCCAGACTCATGGCCTGGCTCTTAGAAAGGATTAATGCATCTCTGTTTTGAAATTCTTAATACTTCTTAATAATTCAATATTTAAATTTTTTTTTTAGTTGTAGGTGGACACAATACCTTTATTTTTAATTTTTATATGTGGTGCTGAGGATCAAACCCAGTGCCTCACACACATTAGGCGTGCGCTCTACCGCTGAGCCACAACCCCAGTCCCAATAATTTAATATTTAATAGTTTGTTTATGAATTTTAAAGAATTTTAAGCTTCAAAATTATTAGAATAATAATTATAAGTAGGAGCCTTGCGTTTTCATTTTTCAGTGGGCCCTACAAATTAGGTAGCTGATCTTGTGGTTACACTACTGTGTGCCTGGGAAGGATTCAAGAACCCCATAAAACAGTCCCCTCAGGGAGAAGAAACAAAGGACACTTTTGGGGAAAAGAAGAAGTGATCTGTGCTGGTTTAGGCCTGTAAGGAAGGGAAATGTACTCATTCATTCATTCTTTCTTTCATTTATTCATTTAAAACTTTATTAAGGGTCTGGGGAACTACTATTGCCAGGGAGTAGAGAAAGAAATGACTGTCACAGTCCTAAGGAAGCCCCTGCTCTGCTGGAGTGGGAGAAGGATCACAAGCACAGCAGAGTAAGGGTTGGGATGTAAAGAAACACCCAACGCTGTGGAGTGCAGGGTAGATACTGCAAGCAGTCCAGCCTGGAGATGGGGTCCAGCCTGGAGGTGGGTATATGCTGTTGTCCTAAGAGTCAGGCATGTGATTGATTGGTCAATAGAAGCCAATAGTTGCAAAGCCTGCTAAGCTTCTCCACCAGTGGAGATAGTTTCACAGTGCAGAAAAAATCATGCCAGGTGCTTCCAGGCAGAAGCTTGTGTCTGAGTCATGATATGGACTGAATGAAACTTCTCAGGGTGTCAGCCCTAGCCACAAACTTAACCACTAGATAGCCTTAGGCATGAATATTCTTGCATTCCAGTGCCTGATCTAAGTGTCAAGAAAGGAGAAGTATCCCAGTGGCTCAGGAGGCGGAGGCTGAGGCAGAAGGATCACAAGTTCAAAGCCAGTCTCAGCAACTTAGCGAGGCCCTAATCATCTTAGTAAGACCCTGTCTCTAAATAGAATATTAAAAAATAACATAAAGAGAGTCTACAGAGTGGGAGAAAATCTTTACTACATGCACCTGAGATAGAGCATTAATCTCCAGGATATGTAAAGAACTCAAAAAACTTAATATCAATAATAATAATTAATAATAATAATAGTAATAATACAAATAACCCAATTAATAAATGGGCTAAGGAACTGAACAGACACTTAACAGAAGAAGAAATACAATTGATCAACAAATATATGGAAAATTGTTCAACCTCTTTAGCAATTAGAGAAATGGAAATCAAAACAACTCTAAGATTTCATCTCCCTCATCAGAATGGCAATTATCAAGAATACAAATAACAATAAATGTTGATGAGGATGTGGGGAAAAAGGTAACTCATACATTGCTGGTAGGAATGCAAATTGGTGCAATTGCTATGGAAAGCAGTATGGAGATTCCTCAAAAAACTTGGAATGGAATCACCATTTGACCCAGCTATCCCACCTCTCAGTTTATACTCAAAGGACTTAAAATCAGCATATTACAGTGATGCAGCCACATCAATGTTTATCGCAGTTCAACTCACAATAGCTAAACTATGGAACCAATCTAGGTGCCCTTCAACAGATGATAAAAAAAAAATGTGGTATATACAATGGAATATTACTTAGCCTTAAAGAAGAATGAAATTCTGGCATTTTCTGGTAAATGAATGAAGCTGGAGAATATCATGCTCAGTGAAATCAGCCAATCCCAAAAAACCAAAGGTTGAATGTTTTCTCTGATATGTGGATGCTAATTCACAATGGGGCAGGGAGCTAGGGAAGAACAGAATTACTTTAGATTAGGTAGAGGGGAATGAAGGGAGGGGAGAGGGTATAGGGGTAGGAAAGATAATAGAATGAATCAGACATTATTACTCTCTATATATAACTATATAACCAGTGGGATTCTACAAATAAAAAAATTATTATTAAAACAAAAGAGGCTGGGGATGTGGCACAATGGTTAACCCTTGGGTTCAATCCTTGTAACCAAAAAAAAAAAAAAGAAAGAAAGAAAGGGGAAGTAGCATCAAATCAATTGGGAGAAATTTAATTCTGATCCCTGGACTTTTCATTTATATGAACCATTTTCATGTTGTTTTCACAGTAGAATCATTTGTCTGCACACACTTTGTTTGTTTATAATGGGAGTTTGGGCAACAATTAACTCACATCCAGCGGTGTGGTTTTTTTCCCTAGCATAATTGCAATTATTTGTTCCTTCATAGTTTCATCATGGGCTTAGCTTTTCATAAACTCAAATGGTTGCAATTAACTATAATCACTGCTTTCTTTCTTTTTTAGTTGTACATGGACACAGTACAATTATTTATTTATTTTTATGTGGTGCTGAAGATGGAACCCAGGGACTCACTCGTGCCAGTCGAGCGCTCTACCACTGAGCCACAACTCCAACTCTCTGCTTTCTTTTTGATACTCAAAAAAGCTAAGATAGGTCACTGCCCTCAAGAAACTTAAATTCTTTTTGGATAAACAAGATCTAACATACATGAGAAACACAGTGAGCAGAGCGATGCAGAACATGTAACAGGCTGTTCTGATCCCTGTAGCCATGGGTGACAGGTAACGCTCTCTTCCTCCCACATGATTCTTTGCATGCACTGATTTTCATGGGAGATAGGAAATCTCCTCTGGAGTGAAAGCTTGAATTCAATCTACAGTTGGACTCGGGTACTACAAGCATGTCTGAAGGGGAAGGGCACAATTCACTGTGCAAAGCTGGGGAGGAAGAGTCAGCATGGATAGTCTCCAGTTGCCAGAGATGAACAGCAAGTAAAGACGGGGATCCTTCAAAACCAAAAGGGGCTGGGGATGTGGTCCAGTGGCCACATGAGACCCCCTGCAACAATTACATAAAGATTCCAGATATCCATTACTGAATAACAAACTACTAGAGAACCTATTCAGGGTTAGTTGGCACAAAACTCTAATCATTTTATTCTTACGGCTCTGGTTCTGGGGTTGACTGGGACCATCTAGGTGGTTGTGAATCAAGGCTTCCAATGTCTAATTTCTGTGTTTACAGTCAGGTGGTGGCTGCAAAAGGAGTCATGTCAAAAGCTCTTGGCTTTTGTGCTGACTGTTTTCTTGAACTTCAGGTGGACTTCTAGCTAAAATATGTCTCTTTGTGGGCCTGGTTTTCTCACTGTGGTGCCTGGGTTCCAAGAGGCGGGGCAGGACATGGAAACTGCATTTAGTGATTATAGTTAATTGGGTTGTGTAGTAAGCCACTGATGTGGGTCTCTTATCTAAATTCTACTGGCCAAGCAGATTCAGAGACCAGACCCAAGGAGAGGGGACATAGAATACCACTTCTACATGGGGCTGGGAATGGGGGAGCCCAATTTGGGAACTCCTTTTAAGTTTTTTGAGCGTGAAGTGTATTGCATGAATTTTCTCATTCAGTTCTCACTTTGACTATTAAAACCATTTTACAAATAAGGAACCAGGTTCAGAGGAACTGAAACAGAGAACACAAGAGACTTGCTGAAGACCACGTGGACTCCATTTCCTATTCGTTTTAGCTATCATTCTCTGTTCCAAATACCTGAGGGAAGAGGAATCTTCAAAGGGATGACATCCTGAGGAGGCAGGGACCCTAAGCAATCCTAGCTGAGCTCTAACATGAATCTGGAATGTGTTCACTCACAGGGGCCCACAGCGCTTGGGTTGTGTAGTAAGCCACGCCCTTTTTTGAGGTTTCAGTTTCAGTGGTTTCAGCTACTGAAGTCAACCACAATCCAAAAATATTAAATGGAAAATTCCAGAAGGAAATAATTCATAAGTTTTTAATTGCATACCACCATTCTGCATAGTGTGATGAAATCTCCTGCCATTCCACTTCATCTAGCCTGGGACACGAATTACCCATTTGTCCAGTGTATTCATGCTGTATACATTGCCCACCTGTTAGTCACTTAGCAGCCATCTTGGTTAAGGACTATTGTAGCAGCATCTATATGTTGTTATAATTATTCCATTTTAGTATTAGTTAATATTACTACTCTTACTGTATCTAATTTATAAATCAAACTTTATCATAGGTATATATTTATAGAAAAAGACATAGTATATATTGGGTTTGGTATATCCTCAGTTTCAGGCATCCACTGGGAGTCTTGGAATGTATCCCCTGTGTATAAGGGGGGACTACAGTGTATTTAAATGATAAATTGCATGATACATACTCTTCACTAAAAAGTAACTTGGAGATTGGACAGACAAGGTGTGGGTAGACTGGTCCCCAGAAAACTTTATGTGTATTTTTTTTGGCTGTGTCTGAAGGACAGGTAGGATCTGAGTCATGGAGAGGAATGGAGAAAGAATAACAAAATTTTTCTTGTAGGCTCTCTCCAGAGTCTTGGGGCAAGGCCAGGCTTGGTTTTTCATTTGTTCCAGAGAAGCCTCTTTTGCTGAGGTCGACCACATGCAGGACCTTGTGTTAAAAACAAGTTCTTCCTTCCCTGCATTTCTTCATTTTTATTTGCTGAAAAGACAGCAAGTTAAATTAAAATGGCTCCATCACACTATACACAAAGTTTATACGTGACCAGGCACAGTGGCACATGCCTTTAATCCCTCTGGAGGCTGAGGCAGGAGGATAACAGGTTTGAAGCCAGCCTCAGCAATTTAGCTAGACTGTCTCAAAATAAAAAGAGCTGGGGATGTAGTTCAGTAGTAGAGCACTCCTGGATCCAATCCCAGTACAAAAACAACAACAACAACAACACACACACACAAACAACACACACACACACACAAACTTATACATAGTTGGTGTTAATATATGGTCTTCTCACAGAACACAAAAGAACTTTCCTCAAAATGTAACCTCAGTGGCTTGTTCCCCCCACATGAGGGTGTGCTGAGGAGAGCAGGGAGTGGATTTGGCAGGGAAAAAATGGAGTTTCAACTTAATTTTGGCATGACCATGTATTTGGAAGGTCAAAATAACTGGCAACGCTACATTTGTTAAAAGTTCACTTGGAGAGATGCCACTCGAAGCTTTGATCTTGTGGGTCAGGGGACTGAGGTTCCAGGGCTCTCGAGCTTGTGGTGAGGTTGCTGGATTTCTGAATAAAAACCTACAGTTAGAATGTAATTTCCTGCCCTGACTCTGCGGTATAGCCATGGTCTGCGTCACTCAGCTGTAGCAGGGTGGGAGGGGTCTTGTGGCACAGTTTTCCAAAATCATCCAAATTAGGACCCGAAGAGAAGAGACTTGTTAAAACAAGCCCAGCAACTCTCTGAGAAAATTCTGAAAAACACTATAGTGAAAAGCACTTCCTTTCTTAAAGCCAGAGCGCTTGTCCCTGGTGCTGAGCTTTCAGCTGTGTGAAGGGCTGGAGAGCTACTCTTAGTGGTGAGAATTTAACCTTATGGGTGGTGGAATTGGAGCCCAGAAGACCCAGCAAGGGACCTGGGATTCCACTTAACATTCAGGAAGAGAAAGTCCAGCCTTCAAGTTCAAAGAAGATCCATCCCTTTGGAGCAGGCTACTTAAAAAACCATTTTTAACTGAAGAAATACATGCTCATTATAGAAAACATGTAAAACTGCCAGACACAGGGATACATGCCTTTAATCCCAGCTACTCAGGAGGCTGAGGCAGGAGGATGACAAGTTTGAGACCAGTCTGCACAATTTAGCGAGACATTGTCAAGGAAGGAAGGAAGGGAGGGAGGGAGGGAGAGAGGAAGGGAAGGAAGGAAGAGGAAGGAAGGACAGACTCATCAGAATGTAGCTCAGTTGGAGAGCACTTGCCTAGCATGTGCAAGGTTCTGGGGTTCAATCCCCATCAATGCAAAAAGAAAAGAAAGAAAGAAAAAGCATAAAACTGCAGAATAGAAATACTTTTTTACAAAGCCACCTATAATCCTATTAATAGAAATAATCCCTGTTTCTGGTATAGATAGAGACTTTTTCTATTCATATATTGACATACATAAATAAATATAGGTTCATACTCTCTAAGCTGTTTTGATACTTGCCCTTTTTCAAGTAATACTATAGCATGACATGTCAATAAATACATTTCAGTGATATTAAGTGTCTGAATAATATTCCTGTACAGGGCTGTATTATTTATTTAATTAATCTTCTATGATTTGAAATTCATGTTGTTGGATTTTTATTTATTTATTTATTTACTTTTGCTGTTATAATCAATACAGTAGTGAGTACCCTTAATTATTTTCTTAGAGTATGTTTCAAAGAATGTTTATTGCTAGGGCAAAACTTATGACATTTTTAAGAATTGTGATACTACACTATTCAGGATAGTCTAAATATTATAATAAAAACCTCCAGACCTCAGTGGTTTAACATAATAAAGACTTATTTCTCTATTATAGCTCAAATGAAGGTCACCTGGTTGGGATGGGACAGTGCTCTGCACATCTGTCTGGAACCAGGGATTGGTCATAGAATGGCTTCCCATTTGCCAAAGCCCTGGAATGCTCCACTGGATCATCTGATTTCAGCTGTTATGTAAATGGAGAAAGAGTGTGAAGATTCTAAGCTGGTTTTAAGGCCAGGCCTGGAAGTGACTCACATCACTTCTCTGCCCACCTTCCAACTGTCTGGAACTCAGTAACATGACCACTGCTAACCTCAAGGGAGGGTGTGAAATGTAGTCTTTTTTGTGTATGCACAAGAAGGGTTTGGTGAACACAGAGCCAGCATTGTCCATTGTCTGCTTCAAACATAAGCAAGTCCCAAACAGCAAAGTGTTTCCAATTTACATTCCTACCAGCAGGGTATGAAAAATCGTATTTCCCTACACTCTCAATAGTTAAGAGGATGAGACGAGTGTGTGTGTGTGTGTGTGTGTGTGCGCGCGCTCGCGTGCTTTCCACAGATTTGCACATGACATTGTTACTTCAAGTAGACTCAGCATCTGCTTCTGTCTGTAGTTAATCTTACTGGAAAGTCAGGCTCTAATTCCTGATTGCTTTCAGTACAGCCACACCTTTCAACTGTCTCCCAGCCTAGCCTGAGTTTCTGCACCTTTCTCTACCTATTCTTTCCTCTCTCTTCCTTTCTCACTTATCCCCCAACCCCACCAAAAAAAAAAAAAAAAGGTGTTATATATAGGTGTCTGTAAAATGGGCCAGGGTTACAGGGATCTTACCCAAACCCACTGCCCCAAACCCATCCCCGAATGCAAGGCTTACTTAGAGGCCCAAGGAGATTAGAGCTCTGCATTTTCTATGCCATCTCAGGTATAGAAAATACCTGACATTTACGCAAAACAAAAGTTCAAGAACAGAATTTGGAGGCAAGAATTGCTGCCAGATGCTGCCTTGGCATATCAGCTTTGACCAAATCATCCAGTGGCTTTGTCTTTACTACTCAGTGTTCCACCAGAATAACCTTTCCCTCCCTGGGTGGTAGAGTCAGGAAGAGTAAACTGCTTAGAAATCAAAAGGGGAAGACCATAGAATTGTGTAAAGTCTCTTCTTGCTTGTCTTCATGGGAACTCAGGTTGCTGAGCACTGGCTCACATTTGAGCTGTGGTTTCCTCCTTGTTTTGAAATGCAATTACTAGAAGATAATGCTTTCGAATGGCTTCTTGTCTTTATCTTCCGTGGGATAGCTAGTTGTTGCCTGATGATTAGCTAGAAGGCCTGGCTCCTTGGCAAAGCAAGGTTTCCAGTGAGATCTGCAAAAAAGTCTTCAAAAAGTAGACTTGTCCCAGGCCTCCTGGGACCTGAGGGCTTGGCATAAGCAGAGCAGAGAAATGCAAATCAGGTGAGTCAAGATTTCCCAGGCAGGCATTGGTGCCTAGCATGCAGCAGTCCTAAAAGCCTAGGACTGTTTTCTTAGGACTAAACCAATGCCTTGGCCTTCCAAGTCCCATCCTCCAACCTTGTTCTCTGGGCCTCCTGAGTGAGTGACTCACACCAAGTGAGACTTATGACCTAGAAAAGGAAACAGGAAGTGGCTTAGAGATGTAAAGAGCACAGCCCAGGGAAGGGCTGTGGTTGAATTTGAACACGGTAGACTTACCGTGTACAGTGGGCAAAGGTGTGACGTGGCATCCTCCCACTCCCTCCATCACTAGGATGCTCTCTGGCAGGGCTCGACCATCTCAATAGGAGTGGGATGACTTTCTGGGGCGGTGTAAAGGGGTGGCAGAAGCAGCTCTGTGGCTGGTTCAGTGGCCTCTCTCCAGAGTGAGCCCCTGGGTGAGGTGACAGGCTGCTCTTCACCCATCTTTGCAAATGGGCTTGGGTTTGAGGGGAGGAATTTTTACAGGCTTTATAAATGGGAGACCTCAAAAAGTGCTTCCATTGCCTCTTCCAACAAGAAATACTGACCTCTGACACCTGCCAGATATTCCAGGAGAATGTCCAAAGCCCATTGGGGAAGAGTTCCCTTCATTTGTACAGAGAAACACAAGTCCACTGTCATCCCTATAATCCCAGGGGGAGGCTGCCCCTGCCCTCACATGGCCCCAGAGTGATTTGGCTGCAGGAAGGGTGGCTGATCCAGGGGGAAAGCAGAGCAGAGGGCTGGCCTCCCTGTGGATGGAGGCCACTACCCAGGGCTTCCCTGCTTCCTTTCCCAGCTCTCCCAGGGATGGGCAGATGTCAGCCCCCGGCTGGTGGAGGCTGAGCCCTGGGGCTGGTCCTGCAATGGCATCCCATCTGTTCTTCTTGGAGCCTCTGCCTACTCTTCCAGACACCACCCCTGCACCTCCTCAGTCATGGAGAGGAACATATCATGCTTTTGTGTTTTCAGGCTGTTCCATCGTATCTGGCCTAATGCTGGGCCTATGGACCCCAAAGACCCACCTCTGTGGCAGGTCAGGGCCTGAGCACTGGAGGATCCCACTCAGTGCTCAATTCTACCATCTATAAATTAGCTTTTTAGTTTTTCAGAGTTTAGTCCTCAAGCTGGCACCAGAAGAATTGTGAGGTGGGAGTGTAAGCTATTACAAAGACTTGTTCTTGGTTACAAAGACTTAGACATCCAGAATCTAATTTTCTTAGGGAAGATCCTGGCAATCTGTACATCTAGAAGTACTTCTTTTCCAGACTGGCCGCTGCAGTCAAATTTAAGAACCTTTCTCCATACAAATCCTGGTCTCACTTATTCTCCTTCCTATGAAAATAACTTTCTTCCTTTTCAAACTTTTGTGGCTACTGAATATGATATCTGAAGCAGAGGGATCCACTCACAGGAGTGGCCAGAGGGATTGTCATTTTTATCAGGGAGGGATTTGAAGATGCCAACCCTGGATTACCAGGCTGCCTCTCTCTACTTTTTCACTGGCCTGCCATCATTACAAGCACCTCTATAGCTTTTTCTTCTCTTTTACTCCGGGAGTCAAGCCTGATGCTTTAGGAGGTTGTGCTCTTGGAGTCTTTCAGCACAGGGGCCAGGAAATTCAACTTCACATTCACTGAAGGAACTGGAGTGGGATCCATTGGTGTTTCTCTCCGAGAAGAGAAAACATAACCCCAGGGAAACATGAAGGGCTGAGGAAGATGATGCCATGAAGATATCAGGAAAGTACCAAACACCCTTTGCTCTGCTCACCCTGTGATCTTTTCCAGCCCCCTCAGACCTCCTCCTGGTAACCCAGCATGTAGTGGTAAAGCAGCTGACTGGAAAAAAATCATCCAACCCGATATGTAGCACTGGCCAGTTCCCACAGTGTAAATACTCCCATCATGGCAGATTTTAAGTT
Organism: Marmota marmota marmota; assembly: GCF_001458135.2. Lineage (NCBI taxonomy): Eukaryota > Metazoa > Chordata > Mammalia > Rodentia > Sciuridae > Marmota > Marmota marmota. The sequence continues at coordinate 11,161,227 of NW_025999900.1, forward strand.
TCTAGTGGTTCAACAACTGGTCTACAAAAGTCTTGGGTACTTAGCAATAGTTTCTTGCAAACCAGTAAGAGACAATATCAGCACGAATTATTGCAGCCCTGCCCTTCAAAATCCCCACATCTCTCCCAGGGTGAATATCATTTTTGATCTCTCTGTTAGGAGAAGTGTGCCCAGACTGTAATGACTAAATTTTATCATAACAGAATAAAGAGGGTATTTTTTTTTTGTCTATTAAACTGAGTCCTTATTTCTCAGTTTTGATGTTGAGACACCAAGACTTTCCAGGGCTGGGGAAATTAGGGGGAGCCCTGTGGAGCTTCTCGTGAGCAGAGGTGGCAGTGCTGACACATAAGGCCTCACAGATCCCTAACTGGACCAGTTTAAAGTGGTGGGTTGGGCAGCCATCTGGATTCTGGGTGCTACCTGTTGTCTTAAATGGTGCTAAATATGGATTCTTTCTTTAAAAGCTGCGCTTGGGAAAAGTCTATCCAAAAACAAAAGGCTGAACAGCCCAGACTGATCTTTTCTGATTTTGAGAGAGTTTTATGAACAAGGGAAGTGGAGAATGGGGCAGGTAGTTCTCATAAAGTTGAGCATGACCACATTTACCCACAGGGGTGACAGTAAAGATCACACAACTCTTCCTTCCCCTTTAGGGCCTGGGGATGACGCTGGACTGACCTACTTTTCCTCCCCAAACGCTGGGCAGTCATTGCCCTTTCAGATCTAAACCCACCCACGTGGCTGCAGTTTCTGTTCTGCTGCCCTCCTGGGCGTGCTTTTGGCTACAGCCTATTCTCTAAATCGAAGCTTACGGTGGGCGTGGGAGTCCTCCCCAGCGGCTAGTCTGACAGTTCCTACCAGTGTCTCTCCCATGGGCATTTGGACTGCTCAAATCCTGGCAGGTATGCAGCACAGGAGAATCTGGGTTTTACACTAGTCTCAGCTGGGGAAGTCAATTAAAGACAGGAAAATTCTCATTGGAAATGGTATTGAATCTAAGATCTTTCTAGTATTCTAATCACTGAAAGTCAGACACTTAAATATTTATTGAAAACTCACTAGGTGTCACACAATGGGAGGCAAAGGTGAGCAGAGTCCCTGCCCACATGGAGCTTACAGTTTTATTTTCAGATAAGATGGTCCTTACACAGAAAATTCCAGATAATAAAAACAATAACCAGGATGAAATATGCTTTGAGGAAGCAGCAGAAGGTGCAATTAAAACACCAAACAGAGAAACCTAGTGCAGACTGAGAGATCCAGGGAGGTTTCCTTAAGGAAAGGAGGTTGAAGCTGAGACAGGAGGGGTGAATCACAGGCATTGGAAAAGAAGATCCTCCAATACGCAAAGAATGCTTCAGAAACATTCTCTTCTTGAGTATAGGTTTGAGAATTTAGATAGCAATTATTTCCTCTTCATGCATATGTGGTGGGGACCACTGTAGGCCTGCCCCCCAACATTCCCTCTTTTCTTAATAACAAATCCTCAGTTTTTGCAGGATACATAGCTACTCAGAGAAAAGATTATTTGGTGACCTTACTAAATTCTGACCAATCAGATAAAAGAAGTAATATGTGGGTTTCCTGAGAAGCCAATCTTCTGCTACCTTCTCTGGATGTGGTGGCTGGAGGCTGAGCAGCCATCAGGGACCCTGAGGAGAGTTGCTAAGTTTGGAGGAACAGTATTTTAGGTGCAATCTGTTTCCCCTGATGACCCCAGGGCTGCCAGACCAGCCCTGGATTACCTATCTACAGACTTAAATAAGGGAGAAATAGAGGCTTTTAAAAGCCTCTGTTGTTTTGACTATTTTCTGTAATACACAGCCAAATGTAATTCTCACTATTATACACAAATCCTACACTTAATGAAAAGATCATTTTTCTCCACTACACGCAAATTACTTAGAAAAGCTTGTGATACCACTAGTACCTATTTCTCAGGGCCCTTCTTCCCCTCCCTGGTCCCTTCTCTCCCCTTAGCCTTCGTGCTTCTCCTCCAGGAGGAACCTAAGCTCTCAGCTCAGCAACCTCTGAACTCCTGTTGGCTTTCCTCAGTGGTCACCCTGGCAAGAGTCCTGCATTGGGTGTTTTCAGCTGTGCTGGCTTGAATGGGCCTGTTTTCCCAGCCTTTGACCACAGGAGTTCACAAGGTCAAGATTCAAGGGTAGAAGGTCAGCAGGTCTCACCCTTTGAGGCACAAAATATAATCTTATTATATTTTGTGCATGTACAAATATTAAACAGCGGGTCCAACCATTCACCATTATACATAGCTATAAAGCATCAATTTAAAAAAAAATATGGAAAAAATGTTGAAGTCTTAAGCCCTGGTACTTCAGAACATAACCTTATTGGGAAATAGGATCTTCATATCGATAATAAAGTTAAAATGTGTCATTAGGATCAGCCCTAATCTGACATGACTTGTGTTCTTATGGAAAGGGGAAAGTTAGAGACAGACACTCATCCAGGGAGAGTGCCATGTGGTAATGGAGGGAGAGGCCGAGCAGTGCTTCCACACACGCCGGAGAACACCAAAGACGGTCTTGATCTTGGACTTCAAGCCTCTAGGACTGCGAGACAATGCATTTCTCCTCTTTAAGTGACCCCATCTGTGATATTTTGTTATGCAGCCCTAGCAAACTAATACAAGGTCCCTGAAGTACCAGCCAACAGAGGGATGTGGTAACAGCCACTGTTTACAAACAGTTTTCCCTGCTGTCTCGCATGGTGCTGTGAAGGTGTGGAGAACAGCTGGCCTCCTCTGTTTTCTCTGGCTGATGGAAAATCAAGAGAAACACAAACCACCTCATGGCCTCTGAAGGCTACATTGCTCTGAGAATCAGGTGTGTGTCTCCCAGGGAGGTACCAGTAACCACTATGTAGATGGTACTCACTTTGTGTCAGAAGCTGTGCCCAAAGCTTTAATATTCTAACTCCTTTTGTGAATATAACAGATGAGTAAACTGAGGTGCAGAGAGGTTAACTTACTCAAGCTTAGCAGCTCATTGTACAGAAGGTAGGATTTACATTCAGGCAGGCTAGCCCTAGAGTCTATGGGCACTTTCAAGTTCATGAGTTGGAAGTTGAGCTCAGTCCAACCACATGATGGTTCCTGGTTGATGCTTCCTGGTGTGCTGAGTGAAACTTTGTTCCCGCACCATGTTGATTGCCACAGAGTGGAGTGTGTGTGTGTGTGTGTGTGTGTGTGTACCTCTTTGTGTTTATCACTGGTGGCTATCCCAGACAGGGTTATATTGAAACACAGCCAAAACGCCAAAGTGGCAGACTCCCATCTCTTCCTCTGCTCATCCTGGAACTTTTATCCATCCATGTCAGGCCAGGAGTCTTCACAGAGAACCTAGAGTCCTCTCTTCAGCTATTGGCAACCAGTGGATCTTAAGAGAGATCAAATCCTTCAGAAGGGCTTTCCTTCTGCCCACCTCCTGGGAGTCACATTTTAAACAGGGTTCTTCTTGAGAAGCAAGGTGATGTTGATTGACAAAGCCTATCTGTGACCATCTGTTACCTTTTCAATACCATCTTTTTGTCCTTTTCATATCAGAAAATTGATGTCCAGGTGGGTAGGAATCCTTCAAATTGTACAGCCTTGAAAGTCCTTTCTAAAGCTTTTCTCTGTTGAACAATTCTTGTATGTGCACACACACACACTCACGAAAAAACTCCGTGTGAGATCTCGCCTGCCTGGACCCCCACTTTGGTTTAGCTTGGGGGATTGGAAGGCAGCTGGAATAGGAGGAAGAAAGCCAAAGGATACTCAAAGGCCACCGAGAAGCAGGCCACCGAGCCAAGCTGCCACCAGCTGGCTGATCCCATCTGCTCACTTTGCCCATCTCACATCATGACAGTCTATGCTGAGGCTGCCTTGGGCACATAGGCATTTGTTAAGCAGAAGTGAGGTCACAGTTGCTGCAAGCATCATGCTACAGAACACTTTCTGTTCTGCAAATAGTTTTTCATTTTTACTATTTTCCCCTCACCATAACCAGATGTTAACTTGTTTTAAGAGGTTGAATCCAAAGCCCAGCAATTTACTCTGGGGACCCCGAATAAGAGGCTTGGAGCCCAGGCTACAGCAATTCTGAAAGTTCACTCGGTGCCCATGATTGACACCATAGCAATTAAGAAGGTCCTAGAAGTTTGTGCCAAGTGGGCATAGGGACTATTTCCTGAGTAAGGATATTGGTATTTTCTCTCTCATTTGTCCAATAATAATGCTTCAGGTTGATTTTCTAGACTTGGCTACAAAGAGGAGGAGGAAGATGATAATGAAACAAACCTATGTGAATTTGGCAGTAAGCCATCTGCAGGTTGTTTATTGTGGCTCCCACCATGCTAGGTTCATGGAGAAGACAAACAGGAGCTTTGCTTTCTAGGAGACTAAAGTCTAAATGGAAGGTCAAACTAAACTCATGAAGCAGGTAGGCAACTGATTTGCCTCTAAACAGAGTGGTTTTATTCGGGATTTGCTGATTATACAGACAGAGAGATATCTCAAATTATCTAGGAAAGTATGGATTTATTCTAAGAGTCCACGTGGCTGGTCCTGGAATTGAGACTGCTCTGGAGCCTGGTGAGCCCTCTCCATCTCTCTTCTGGAAGGCCTAGCTCCTCCCTCATGGTGTCTCTGCCCTCTTTTTCTTTGTGCACCTGTTTCCTGCTCTTCTTACTAATGATGCTTCCTCTGCTCACTCAACTTCTGTTCTTTCCTAACCCCAACTTGCATGTGACTTCCACCTGCTAAGATTCTGACTCCACATTTAGGCATCCTTTCAACCTCAACTACCACCCCAAGATGTAAGTTCTTTCTGTATTTGGTAGTTGTTACTTCCAGGAGAGCTTCTGATTGACCCAGCTCCTATGCCTCTGTGAACCTATATTGGCTGACCTTAGGTCACTTGCCCATCCCAGTAGTCTAGTCGGGTGTGGCCAGGAGTAGTTGATCACAAGTCACGTAAAGGACTACAAGCCAGTAGACCCCTTTACGATTCCTGTGTAAAGTTATTTAATTATAGTCAACCAATGGTCACAAAAAAAAAAGAGAAATCCCTCTGAACTGGAGAAAGTGGACTTCATAGTCATAAGATGATTGGGGTTTCATCATATGGTATTTAAGAGAAGAGGAAGCTGAAATGCTGGAATCAGTATGATGGTAGATTGTTTTAGTGTTCACAATGATTTGCTTCCCTTTCCTGTGGACAGATTCTACATCGATGCCCAGATGACATCAGAGGATGAAACTTTTGTCAATGAAATGTATGAGGAACATACGTCAATTTTAGGCAAACACTTTGATAACCTCTGCATAGTTCAACAAGTACTCATTTCTCTCTGCCATGAGAACATCAGTGTCCCAAATAGGGACCATTTCATCAGCTTGGGTCCCAGAATGAAAACAACCTGGAGCAGAGCCAGAGCCTGTCCATGAAGGATATGTCATGAAAATAAGTAAACCTCTGTGCATTAAGCCACTAAGGTTTAGGGGTCATTTGTTACTGTTGCATAACTTACCTTACCCTGACTGATAAAAAGATCAAGTTATTTTTTTTTTTAGAATATCAGATAAATTGGAGACAAGGATGGAAGTTAAGAAGTAATGAACAAATAGTAATGAATATAGATGTCAGGGAGGAAGGACTGGAAGCAGGGCAACAAGACAAGATATGGAAAGAATGAGACTTCAAGAGTCATTTTGAGGGGCTGGGCGTGGCTCAGTGGCAGAGCGCTCGCCTCGCATGTGTGAGGCGCTGGGTTCGATCCCCAGCACCACGTAAAGATAAATAAGTAACATAAAGGTATTGTGCCCATCTACAACTAAAAAAAAAAAAAGAGTCATTTTGAAGAAAGCTGTACCAGGTTTTGGTAACAGGTTGTGAATTTTTTTTTTTTTCAGACTGTCTCAACAGAATACTATAGACTGAGTCCCTTAAACATGACATTTATTTCCTGACAGTTCTAGAGACTAAAAGTCCAAAATCAAGGTACCGGCAGAGCTGCTTTATTTTCAGTCTTCTCTTCTGGCTTGTATATGGTCACCTTCTCTGTGTGTCTCATCAGAGTCAGTCTCTGATGTTGCTTCCTCTTTTTATAAGGTTACCAGTATTATATATTAGGGCCCCACCTATATGACCTCACTTAGCCTAATTACTCATTTAAGGCCCTGTCTCCAAATACAATTGTCAAATGGGGCATTAGGGTTTCAACATAAGGATTCTATGGCAGAGGATACAATTTAGTTCATAGCAAATTGGAATAAGAAATGAAAGATAAAGCATAAAAAATGTTCCTTATTTAATAGCTTGTCATCATTGGGAGTTGGAATCATTTTGAGGGAAAGATTTACTTCTCCACAAATTGAACCTAAGGTGCTGCAGCTAGTGATTGCCTAAAGGCCCTTGGAACTGGGCACAGGGCCAGGGAAGGAGATTTGAGAGTCATCAGCAGAGGGCCAGGGGTTGGGTCAGCGAGTTTATGAAAACTGTCTTTTGGTTTGTTTTAAAACACAAACAAATAGGTTGTGACAAATGGAACACAGAAACTACATTTGGGGAGAGAAGGCCAGGGAGAGGACCAGCAGGCAGCACTGATGGATGAAAAGAAGAGGCAGGAATAAAACAAAGAGCTCCCGGTGGCATTGCTTCACTGTGTGGGACAAGTTTGTCTGCCCACCTGAGCTTTGGGCTTCTCTGATGGAGCAGGCACAGCAGGCAACCAGCCTGGGTTTCCCATGGTATGAGACTCATGGCAAGACCCCTTCAGCTGATCTTGGATGTTTGGGTTATTAAAGTAGCAGATCAGGCATTATAAAATGCAATCGAGAGGTTATTTTTCAGGGTTCAAACCTTATTCACACACAGCCTTCCATTAAAATATGACAAAAACAAAACAACCCTCCCCCCATGAGATAGGTGTTATCTCCCTTGTAAAGGGGTTAAAACAACTGCTCAGAGAACCTAAGGAAGTTTCTGGAGGTGGACAGCTGGTAAGCCTCTGAGGCAGGACTCAGCCCTCATTAACATACCTTCTCACTCTGTAGTTCCACCTGCACCTTCCCTCTGAGAAATCCTCCTTTTGAAGACTCAGCAGGGTATGGCTCCAGCACACTTCAGGGCAAGAGCAAGAAGACAAGTTAGTGACCATTTCCTGGCTCTGTGAGTCTCTTTCTTTCCTGTGACTTCAGTAATAGTTTAGCCTCTGTCCTTGGAAACCTTCCAGAAACAAGACCAGGACTATCTTTAATTAATATTAAGGGGAAAAGCATGGCTTTTGCATTAAGAAAGATTTGCATTGGTTTTGAGGAAGCTTCGAAATCACCTACAGTATTTGCATTTTCTCTTGCTTGGAGAGGTCCCCAAGAACTGGTCACTCCCTGACATTTCCACAAAAATCTCTCTTTTTTTGAAACGGTCTTCCCAGATCCCTCAGATTCCAAAAGAATACATGCGGAAGTTCCCATGGTGAGGTTCTCATGGTAGTAAGAGCCTGTGCATAATTTTATTTAATGCTCCTTGAGAGCAATTGCTGCTGTATGAGAAACACAATTGCACCCATTGTTCCTGTTGGTGGAAATTGACTTCTGGCTCCATTTTCTTCTACAGCTTGGTCTCCTTTAGGAGACAAAAAAAAAAAAAAAAAAACAGCTGGAGAGATGAGGTGGTTGGCTCACACACAATAGGCCCTGAAAGTGCCTCTAGTCCTTCTCCAGCTGTACCAAATTAACTTGGCATCCGTCTGTACAGTGGGACACTGTGGCATTACAGAGCATCCTCAACCCGCTGTTGGTCTCAACTTGACCTGAGAGACCCCATCAGTCCCACCTCTCTGCTTGTCTGTCCCCAGTGTGTTCAACTGAAATCCTTCTGGAAAGGAAGGTAACAGCTGTATTCTTGTTGGATCTTTAACAAAAGAAGCCAGAAAGTTTCCCAGAGGCTCTGAATCTATACTTCAAGTCAAGAGGGGAGAAAAAAAGTATTAACCTAATTTAGCTGTATTTTAGGACACATATACTGGGACCCTAGAAGCCCAAATTATGCTTCTGGCTATAGGTTTTCTGGAGAAAACAAAACAGCTCAACCTGGGCACATGTGCAAGAAGGGCACAGGCTGTTCCTTAAGAACCCTGTAGCTCTGGACCCTTCAATGAGCAAGTCTGTCAGAAAAAGCACATGTGACCATATTCTGTGAGACGTATACATTTGTAGGATGCTTTGGGCTCAGGAACTTTTCAAAGAGTTTCCTGTCTTGAAGGCATTGGGATGGTAGAAAGGGCAGGACCAAAGGTATGGGGAGAGGGGACCACTGAGTGCAGACCCTGCCTTTCTCCAGCCTCCAAAACATCTCATGTGGAAACACCATTCCCTACTTCAAAGCCAGAGTTATGGAAAGTCACTCCACAGTCACTCACAAGGGACTCTATTTCTAAAGCATTATAAGGCTTATATATTATGCATTTTATTTGATTAACATTGGTACTGGACACAGGCTCACAACTTCTGTAAAGGAAGCTGGAATATTTTAGCAGTATACCAACTGGAATTCTTTCCCACAGGCCCAGGAAGATATCTTAGTCCTCTGCCAATGAGCATCTCTGCAGGCCTAGAGGAAGCCAGCTCTATTCTTATTGGCCACAGTTTTATTCCTTAGAGTGGTATAGGACAAAGTCTTGCTGAATGGCTATGGTGGAAACAGGGACTTTCTTTCTTTTTCTATAAAAAATAAAAAGCCAAGGGGGGAAAAACACCATTTTTTTCCCTCTGTTGCTATATAACAAATTACTCTTTTTTTAAAATTTTCTCTTTTTTGGGTAACATAGATTGAACCCAGGGGCATTTAACCACTGAGCCACATCCCCAGTCCTTCCCAAGATCTCTAATGTCTTCAGAACATGGCAGTGAGATTCCTCCAGAGTGATCTGGGAGCAAGAAGAGACAGCCCAAGACAGAAGACACACATAGTCTTCTGTATCCTAATCTCAGGAGTGCATTCTATCACTCTGCTGTTTGTCTGTGGTCACACAGACAAACCCTAGTGAAATGAGGGAGGGGACTATGCAAAGGTGTGAATATAGAGAGGCAGGAATTTGGGGGGGCCACCTTGGAGGCTGGCTACCATACCCCATTTTGAAAAGGATAGAAGAGAGAGAAGGTCATGTGCTCAGAGAATAATGCTTTAAAAAGCTGGTTCATGGGCTGGGGATGTGGCTCAAGCCGGTAGCGCGCTCGCCTGGCATGCGTGCGGCCCGGGTTCGATCCTCAGCACCACATACAAACAAAGATGTTGTGTCTGCCAAAAACTAAAAAATAAACATTAAAAAAAATTTTTAAGAAAAAAAAAAAAAAGCTGGTTCATGAATAGCTCTTTTGTTGTCCTTCAGAAATCATTTCCGGGCTTCATCTCTGAGCGTGGCCTGTACCTTCAGGTATTCAGACTAGCATGATCTCAAAGTTCTCTATGGTCCACAGTATTGCCAATTAGAGGTTGGTGAGGAAAGGAGAGTAGAAAGCATGGAGTAGAGAGAGGAAAGAACTTGGGCCTCATGAAGCAGCCCCAAAGCCTGAGCCTGTAACCCTGAGTTTGCTCTCAAGGCCCCAGGCACAGTATGTTGTATAGCCCTGGGATCAGGCTGGATATAAATCCTGCCATTTGCTGAAATAGGAAATGGGAATGGGAAGCTTTGATTTAATAGCTATTGCCCTATTTTCCTGAGCCTGAGACAGGGCTTCCTTGTGTATGGAGCTGGTACCAGTCTGTGTATAAATTGATGATGGTTCCTTACTATCTAAATGTTTTCAGGATGCAGTACAGCTGAGACCAGAGATGATACTCGTGTTGAAAATAAGGACCTGGGTCCCTGTTCCCGTGGTGTTAAAGACTGAACACCTGAGAAACTCCAAGGCAAAACCAAAAACTTTTATTTAAATGATAGAATATGGCAGGCTGGGGGTGGGGTGGCGGGAGGTGGGGTGGGGGAAGGGTGTGAGGTGTTGGGGGGGTGTCAGGGGTGGGGGGGTTGTCAGGGATGGGGGGGACAGGACTCCTCCTCAGAAGAAGGGGTCCAAAACTGGTGCCAAAGGGAGCGGAAGTGTCCTGCCTCTTTTATAGATTTCAGATTTCCTTTGTTCTCATGACCCCTCCCTCTCCCATCCTGCCCACAAGACCAAAAGGTGGAGAGATTCAAGGACTGAACAAGTCACCCAGGGGTTCAGGCAGGAAGAGAGCCACCCAGGGGATACTCATTAACAACTTCTCTTTGGGAGGAAAAATTCCCTGGAGGCACGTGACCTTGGCAACAGGTTGGAGGAGGGGGAAGTGCTCTGGAGGTATTAGCATTTTATTTCCTTTTGAACCAGCCCCCCCTTCCTGACCCAATCATTCATTACCTACACTGACTGTCCTTTTGCCCCGTCCCCTCACAACTGTGCACCTGCCTCCAGAGAGCAGTTCTTGAGACTGTCATTGCTTCTTATTTCACACCCTCTCCAGACCATTCAGACCCTCTACCCACCTGTGACCCAGATCCACTGGACCCCATGGATCACATTTTTCAGTGGGCCCAGAGAAATCCCAGTGTTAAAGTGCCTTTGGAAAACCTTTGATGGGGCTCTCTTGGTCCATTTTCTATTGCTATAACAGAATTCTGTGGAATCAGTTATTTATAAAGAAAAGAAATTTATTTCTCGCAGTTCTGGAGGCTATGAAGCCCAGGAGCCTGATGCCAGCATCTGTGAGGGCCTCTCTGCCCTCATAATGAGGAGGGAGGGTAAGCATGTGAGCTTGGCTCTCTTCCTCTTTTTATAAATCCTATTCTAATCCTATTTTGGGGCCCCACCTGCATGACCTTCCCAAAGCCCTACCTCCAAATTCCAAATGTATGAGTATGGGGGATTAAGTTTTCAATGCATGAACTTTTGGGGACCATATTTAAACCACAGCAGGCTGATCCCAATGTCATAGAAAAGCAGGGAGCGGGAACTCCAAACCTCGGTTCTTGTGTTCTGGAAAAGAAAATTTAAAGTCAAACACCAAAAGCCATGCAAGAGAACTTTATTATTATAGGTGAAAGTAAAAGTGAGGCTTAAGCAGAGGGTACTCTTAAGAAAGAGAGTGGGCCATCTCCGAGCAGAGAATGACAAAGGAGACAATGCTGTCGCCAAGTTTATTGCTGTTTGATGCTTACCAGGAAAACTGGGACCACCTTCTTCTTCTTCTGTACTCTTCACTCATCAGGTGTTCGATTCCTCCTTCACATCAGGCGGTAGAGTTTTTGACCTTAGTTGATCCTCTCTGGAACTGTCACGGTGGCCATCCTATTCAGGAGGGCTTCATCTACAAGTCAACCTCATGTTAATGTGGGCACTGGGGTCAGTAGCTGGTCAGAAGTTACCTTAGTGTACCTGTGCTACTAAAGGAATCTTCCTTCCCAGACAATTGGAGACACTTACAGCCATAATTCCTAGCTTTACATCAACATCAATGGAGCCCGTCAAGAGTTAGTCCCTTAATCCTTTTTTCTTGACATGATTTCTAACTAGCTCCTTTGCTGCTGCTGCTGCTTCTTCTTCTTATTATTATTATTATTATTATTATACAAATTAACTACTACTCTTTGCTTTCTCATCTACTTTGGAAGTAGTTTAAAGACCCTAAAGTAATTTAAAGAACTTGTGACCCCACCTGCATCTTGCTGCTCATTGCTAGCTACTACTAACACCAGTTGTGAAAGCTGTCTGATGAAATTACTGAACCAGGCTTCCAGGAACCAACCTGACTGCCCTCAGAACCTGAGAAAATGACAGCTCCTTAGAATCAAAGGTGCATGGGCTTCCACAAATTTCGAGGTGAACAACTTTATTCTGAGTTATCTACTTCAGTGACCATTCTGAGTATTTCCTGAAGGCTCCAAGACCCTCTGATTCCTCCCTATAAATCCTTGGCGGGGCCAGGGGGCCTGAGCCATTCCAGGAAAACATCCTGGTGTTGATTCCCAAAAGTTTTGAGCTGCTCCTTCAGGAAAGCTTCCAGTTTTGTGGTTCTCATTATAAAACAATAACCTTCAACTGCTTCAGGATGCCTCCAAGGATTGGGGGAATGTGTCCAAGATCTGCCTCAAGCAGATCACTGAATACCATTGCAGAGCTGCAGAGACACAGTCAGCAAGAGAGAGGAGAATTGGATTCTGGTTGAGCCAAAGAGACTACATGCTAAACCCCTAGCAAATTTGCCTTCTGGGAAAAATAAAAGAAGCCCACTTGGAAAGAAAGAGGATTGTCTAAAAGCCAGCTAAGATCAATGGTTGCATTCTGCTACACTGAGAACATCTAAACATTTCAGACCCTAGAGCTGGAGCCATCTGCTGTCATTTGAACTGACTTGGGATAAAATAAAAGTTGTTCTTTCATATCAAATATTCTGGTTGTGTGATTGGACTCATCTGACCAAGCTCAGACCAGAATTTAACACTCACCCTTCCTTCTTACTCTCCTTTCTCTTTCCCCTTGCCTGCTTTGATTTCAAAAGTAAATGATTCCAGATTTGGGAGTTCAGAACATTCTTACAACCAGAATTTAAGAGATAATTGGGACCTTAGAGGCTGTCTAGTTCAACCTCTCCCCGAGTTCAGAAATCTGCAAAGGCTTGGCCTCTGACAGACACTTTTATGATAAAAAGAACACTGGCACCAAGCAATATATTCTCTTTGGATGACTCTATTATCATAGAACCCATTTTCATACTAAATTTCTTATGGTGAAATCTGCCTCTCTGAAACTTGCACTGACTCTTATTTTGCATTTTATGGTAACCTACAATACAGCTACTCCTTCTGTAGACCACCCTTTCAGGTATTTGAGGGAATTTGCTATGAGGTAGGGTGATACTATAGCCAAAGCATGCACTTTGAGTCTTGGCTGAGTCCCAGATCTGCCACTATTGGTCATGTGTGATTTTGAGAAAGGCCCATGATCTCATCTGCAAGTAGAGATAATACCCACTGGATACAGTGCTGTGCTGGGGCCAGGTGTTGACTGCATCTCCTCCACCTCTGCACCCAGTGACCTCATGATGATGGCTTGATGTGGACTATAGGAGCATTTACACCATGGAAATTGGAAAATGCAACAAATCAGGAGCTGTTTTTATTTTACCAGCACAGCACGAACCACATCTCAGTTTAGTTGAAAGGATCAAATAAGTTGGTGCAAGTCCTTTGTGAATTTGCACAGTGTCCTTTGTGAACTTGCACAATGTCTTTTGTGAACTGTAAAGACTCTAAATATCGATTATAAAATAATATATGTTGGTTATTTTGATAGACTGCCTCAAACCAGTCCTCCATCAGTCGTCCTCCTGAATTCACACATGTGGACAATCACTTTCCATATTGTAATTGAGTAGGTCTTACGACTTGCATGATCCCATAGAAGGTGGCAGAAATTCTGTCACAGGGCAGAATTATATATATTATAGGTGCTCCTATAGCAGCACCTTTCACTGTCCTGCTTTCCTAAAATCATGAAGCCTGGGCTACCCTCTTACTGAAGAAGCAGCCATGTGGAAGAAGATGACAGAACATGAGGAAAGTGGTACAGGTTGTCCCCAGGCATTTTGGCCACCCCAGCTGAAGCAGCAGACTTGAGGGAAGCCACCGCAGATCCTCTAGCCATAGTCAACCTACCAGTTAGTCCTAAATGGATCAGTGAGTCCAGCCCACACCACTCTATCACATGGAACAGAGAAAAGTCCCCAGGCCAGATTGCAGAATTGTGAGCAAATGAAGGATTATTGTTGGTTTAAGACACTAAGTTTAAGGTGTGGTTTTTATACAATAGTAGATGACTATTATAGTTATTATCAAGCCTATCCAAGTCTTCTCTTGTCCAAGTGAAACTTTCTCAGATCTCTGGCTGGCAACCCATCTTCTTGAGGATGCATCCTGTTCACCATCTGGGGATGGACATAGCATGGCTGCTAGTGCTTGGATTGTGCAGAGCCGAGGGATGCCTGTCTGGGTCTAGATCCTGGCTGATCATTGCCATCACAGGCCAAGTGAGAACTTGGTAGCCCCTGACCTGAACACATTCCTGGCACTCAGGGCTCCCTCTCTGAGCTCATCCTTAGCCCTTATAGTCAACTCAAACCCCCAGGCTGTGAAACTCAGCACTCCTGTTCTCACGTCTTTTTAAAAATCTAACTACAAGGTTTTAGTCATCACCATTGTCTTTTCACCTTCAGCTTATTATTTCAGTCTTTCAAAATCTGTATTCCAGTTTGATTTAAGATTTTGTTAACAACTGTAGCATTTCTGCTATGATTTGAATGTGTCCCCCAAAGTCTATGTGTTAGAAATTAACCCCCAACACAATAGTATGAAGAATTGGGATTTAAGAGGTGATTAGGTTATGAGGACTGTGACCCCATGAATGGAGTAACGTCATTAAAACAAGAGTGGGTTTGTATAAAACCAGGTTTGGCACCTCTCCCTCTCTTTCTTTCTTCCTTCTTCTCTTCATCCCCTCCCTCTCTCCCATGTGGTACCTCCCATCATGTTATGACACAGCAAGGATGCCCTCATGTTCTTGGTCTCTTTAGCTTCCAAAACCATAAGCCATATAAATATCTGCCCATTATAAGTTACCTGATCTGTGGTACTCTATAGCAGCACAAAATGAACTAAGACAACATGCTTATGTATACACAGTAGCCCCTGACCCAAACACATTCATCCATGCTGGTGCATAACCAGATACACATGAGCACAAATGCATACAACACAAAGCAGAAGTTCATTTAAGTTTGCCTGATAGCTATGGTGTCTTCCTCAGAGTCCTGGCCCTTTTGTGCTCAGACTTCTGCCTTCTTTCTCAAACTTATCTCTTCAGCAATCCCTATTTTGGTAGCAGAAACCACAGCTCTGTGACTTTACCAATCAGGGTTAATTTTTCTCAGGCTTTGAAAAACCCAGAGTAGAACAGAGTCCCCATGATGCCATCAGAGATCAAACTTCCTCTGTCTGAACACTCCTTGGCCATTTTTCATATCATCCTCATGATTTCAAGATGGCTGCTCCACCCTAAGAGTGGCATAGTGCCTCAAGCAGGAATGAGACAGGAAGGAAAGGGGAAGACAGAGGCAAGTGCCACTGAGTCTGATCCCTTTTATTCAGAAAACAGCAATTTTCCTGAAGGCCCTGCTGTGGATACTTCCAGTTACACTCATTGGCCAGAAATGGGTGACCCCAGGGGTCAGGGAATCTGGGGAGGTGAATACTTATAGTTGGGCACCTTGCCACCCTGAAAAAGATAAGGATGGTTCTATTAATCAAAAAGAAATAGAGAATGAATTATGAGTAGGGAACTAGCAGTGTTTGCCACATTTTCCCACACATACTACACTTTGTCATATCTATATGCCCCAACACATGCCAAATTTATTGAAAAAGGGTTATAGAAAATGAGGAGAGGGGGCTGGGGTTGAGGCTCAGTGGTAGAGAGCTCGCCTGGCACATGTGAGGCCCTGGGTTCAATCCTAAGCACCACATAAAAAAATAAATAAATAAATAAATAAAATAAAGGTGCTGTATCCAACTATAACTAAAAAATAAATAAATAATTTTTAAAAAGAATGAGTAGAGGGCTGAGGTTGTAGCTCAGTGGTAGAGCATTTGCCTTGTATGTGTGAGACATGAGGTTCGATCCTCAGCACCACATAAAAATAAATAAAATAAAGGCATTGTGCCCATCTACAACTAAAAATATTTTAAAAAGAAGAAGAAGAAGAAAGAAAGAAAAAAGAAAAGAAAAGGAGGAGAAATGGTAGGTTGCAAAAAACAGCCACACATTTCTCTCATTCATGTATGAACAACTCTTTTCCATGTGACTTTGATATTCCACCAAGGGTCTATTTATTCACCCCTTAAATCTGAGTTGATTTGGCCAGGAGAATGTGGCAAAAGTGATGTTGGGTGGCTTCCCATCTCACACCTGAAGAGGACTTTCACCTTCCAGTCCTGTCCTCTTAGAATTCAGTGCCACCTGTGAAGAATTCCAGAATAGCCTACTTGAGGAAAGGGACCAAGTATATATAGACATCAGCACGAACTACCAGATGTGAGAGTGGAGCCAGTTTAGCTAATCCAGCCCCATTCCTGTCTCTGGCAACCCCAGAGAAAACCACCCTGCTGAGCCCAGCCCACAGAATCATAAACAAATAAAATGGCTATTGTTTTAAAACACTACATTTTGAGGTGGATAATGACATAGATCATTCATTTGAGGAGTGCAGCAGAGTGTGTTATAGTCATGGAGCCTGGATTGACCCAGATCTAGTTTTCAAACTTTGTTCTTAGGAGCTCTATGTGGAGGGCAACAGGAAAGCCAAACTAACTGCTTCTCAGCCCCTGTCCTTGCACTGTCCAGCCCCGTGCCTTCATTTATTTGTAATATTTTGTTTCTACCTATGGTTTCATTTTTTTAAAAAAGGCTGATCTCTAGGCTTTAATGACCAGTCAGAACTTTACCAAATTTGTTTCACCCCATCTCTCTTTCTCTTCCTTTTCCTCTCTGTCTCTGCATTTCATCTCATTCACCACCATTGCAACTTGTCGTGAGCACTTGGTATTCTTCAAACGACTTGCACCTCCAACAACCTATCCACTTACATACTCAGCACCTAGCCCTCTCTCCTCCCTTTGCAACCTTCCTTAATGGGGCAGGGGTCTTAGGTTTTACCCTGAAAAACCAAAGCAAAGCTAGGAGAGCAGGTGGGGGGTGGGATTCTGTGTAACTCTCAGAAGGACAGACTAGACCAGATACAGTCCAAAGCGAGAGCAGTGGGCTGTGAGTGACCCTTGCCCAATGAGAGCCAGGGTGAATGTTAAGTCTTAAATGGCTGACATATTCTAGAGCTCTCCATCTGTCATGAGCCACGCTAGCTGGTTACTGATCTCACTAAATTCTGAAAACCTCAGGAGATAGGCCTTATCCTCTCACTTCACAGAATAGAAAGATTCAGAAAAGAGACTCTGAGCCAGAACATCCTTCCCAGAGGCCCTTTCAGATCTCAGAGGTCTATGAGGGAGCAGAAAGATGGGCAGATGCTATAACCCATGGCTGATGCTTCTGAGATGGTCAGACATTATTGCTGTCTGCTTGGGTTTCTTTCTCTGGGAATTCACTCTTTTTCAAGTAGATGCATACAGGTGGGGCTGTCAGTCATGGTTTCCACTTCCCCCCACCATCACAAATCCTACCAAAAACAATCCATCATCAGCATCACCTGTCATTCACCCTAACAATGATTTACCTAAGGGGTAGGCACCTGAGGGTTTTTCTCTGTGGAAGTCCTGTAGTTGCTTCCCTAGAGTTTTCAGTACAACCCTTAAAACCATACCATAGGGGTACAAGCATGGGCTCTGGAGACAGACTCTCTGGGTTCAATTTCCAACTCCATCAGTTAATAGCTATATGGCCTTGAGAAATCCTCTTAACTTCTTTAATAACTTAAATAAGTTAGTATTTGTGACCTGCTTAAATAGTGATCAGCTATACAAGTTTGTGGTTTGAAAAGAAAATAGCCTGCAGCTGTAAGGTTTAGGACCCAAGCAGGGTCAGCATCCTTTCCTGAGACTGATTTTCAGAAGTGGAGAAAGCGAATGCCTTTATCCTACTGGGATTTCTAAATTAGGGTTTGGGTTGGCCATGATCCTTAGCATGTGGCAAAGGC
Organism: Marmota marmota marmota; assembly: GCF_001458135.2. Taxonomy (NCBI): domain Eukaryota; kingdom Metazoa; phylum Chordata; class Mammalia; order Rodentia; family Sciuridae; genus Marmota; species Marmota marmota. Next base: position 11,178,968 of record NW_025999900.1, read on the forward strand.
GTCTCTGCTGAGAGAATGAGGCCAGCATGCAAAGACAGGCAGAGATGAGCAGCAAGGAGAACTGGAGGGAAACCTCGCAGGGATGAGTGGCCATTTTCTGTGATTCCCGAAGTCCTTCCTCCAATCCTGTCACCCCCCAGGGGTTCCTCCCAAGTGCATGAGCCAGTCAGCCACTCTTTTTATTTTTGTTGACATTAGGTGGGGTTTTCAATCCTGTGCAGTGGAACCAATCCTGGCTAATCCAGGTGCTTTCAAAGGGGTTATAAATTCTAAAGTCCATAGGAGTCATGGAGGTCAAGTGTGGAAAATCACTTTTGATGGCAATGATATAGAAAAATCTTTCTCTGCTATAAGAAAAACAGCAGTGCAAGTGGAAGGTCTGTAGCACCTAACCTCAGTGTAAGAGCTGTCACAGGGAATGGTAGAGAGAATGCACACGCTCTGTCTAAATGGCACATCCATTTGGCCATGAAAGCCCAATTTAGCACTATCTTCTAATTTTGTTCCACCCAAAGAAGCCATAAATCTGGAATTCTCCCAACTTATAAATGTTGGATCAAAATTTTCTATGATATATTGTTCAACACATCTACAGATCAAATATGCCCTCAGGTTGCCAGTCATCACCATAGTCAAGCTAGGTATCTGTGTTAGTCAGTTTTCTGTCACTGTGATAAACACCTGAGACAAACAATATAATGAGAAGCTGAGCACTGTGGGGCATGCCTATAATCCTGACTACTAGGGAGGCTGAGGCAGGAGAATTGCAAGTTCAAAGCCAGCCTAGGCAACTTGACAAGACCCTGTCTCAAAATTTAAAAAATAAAATAAAATAAAAAGGACTAGGGAGGTAGCTCAGTGGTAGAGTGTCCCTGGGTTCAAAAAAAAAAAAATCAGGAAATGTTTATTTTGGTTCATGGTTTCAGTCCATGGTTGGTTGGCTCTATTGCTCTGGGCCTGTGCTGAAGCAGTACATCAGAGCAGGAGCCCATGGCCAAGAAAGCTGTCCATCTCATGGCAGCCAGGAAGCAAAAACAGAGAGGAGAAGGAGTTGGGGTTCCTATTCCTCTTCAAATGCAACCCCCCAGACCTAACTTCCTCCCACTAGGCCTCACCTCTTAAAGGTTCCACCACTTACCGATAGAACCATAGGCTGATGACCAAGCTGTCAACACAGGGGCCTCTCCAGAGGACTCTCCAGATCCAAACTATATCAGGGTTTCAAGAAAATTATAGTCCTGCTCTCTGGTTCTTAGATTCAGGTTCTGGAGAGGACTTCTGGTTTCCTAGCTTGACCTCCCACATCAAAGCTGGTCCCTATGTAAAGAGATTTCCCCGCTGCATGGTGGACCAGTACCCTCCTCACCAGTGCTCTAAGTTCCTATTTGACTTTTTATCCATAAGATGTATTTTTCCATATGTGTGTTGTGTGCGTGTATGCACACGTGTGCGATTATGATAGATGAGGCCTGCCAGCCAAAATTGAACCCACAGCAATTTGATGTTCCAGTTCTGCTTGGGTTTTTATAGCTCATATAGCAGCAACCTGGGCACCCAGGCCCCACAGCAGAAATGTTAATGGCCATTCAGGCAAGGAAAGCGAGAGAGGCTCTCCAGGAAGTCTCTGAGGGCAGATCCAGGTGGCAGCCATCCAAGACCTTTCCTTCTGTCTTGCTGAATCTTCAGTCCTGCTCTACTGAAGCATCACAGCCTGAAACAGAACAAAGGAAGGAGGATCATCAACTTTCATAGGAGAGCAGCAAGGAGGGATGTGAGGCTCACTTTGTAGGCTCTTTTCCTGCCTCTTCTTTTGGAAATTAGAAGGAACACTTGTGCTGCTCTAGCGCTTGTTAATGTAGAAAGAGTCAAGACATAATTTTCTGAGAAACACACCTCAGGTTTTGGAGGCAGCAGTTGTTTCCATGTGAAAATGAAAAGAGATCCTCAGATTCCCTTCAGAACAAAATGAAATGGGAGATGGAATGCAGGGAGGAGCAGCAGATGAGGCTCCCCCTCCACTGGAGAACAGGAGAGAAAACCCAGAGGGTCTGCCCTGGAGGACCCAGAAGCAGCTCTATCTACTAAGGATTGTGCATTTCCACTTTGCTCACCTGGTAACTTGAGGTGGGTGGGGAAATCAGTACCTTAGAGAGGCCACCAAAATTGTTGTACTCTCATTTATCAAGCTAAAGAGTTTCTAGAATTCCAAAGGAGATTTGCAAATGCTGAGCCCAGAAGAGAGAGCTTAAGGCTACATCTGGAACTCTCCACTGCCTTCTGACCTGCTAGCTTCCTCTGATTTTTGAGACAATCCTCATCCTCATCCCTGGCCACTTTATTTTTGCCCTATAGCTTCATGCGCCCTTTATACAACTCTACCCATACAGGTATGAGAACAGTTGGATAATTGGAACTGACCCTAATTCTTACCCTCATCTTAGTCTGTGCTGCTATAACAAAATACCACATAATTTAACAAGAACAGAAATTTATTTTCTCTCATTTCTGGAAGCTGGGAAGTCCTAGAACAAGGCACTGGCAGATTTGGCATCTGGTGAGGTCCTGTTCCTCCTGTGGGGACTTGCATCTTCCCAGGGAGGTGAAGAAAAAGGGAGACACAGGCTCTGTCCTCACTTGGCAGAAGTGATGAGAGGGCAAAAGGGAGGAACAGCTCCCTAAACACCTGTTTTATGAGGTCATTTATGAAGTCTCTCCCCGAAATCACCTCCCAAAAGGCAGGGGATATATTAATATATTACATTAGGGATTAAGCTTCAACATATGAGTGTGGGTGGGATCTATTCAGACAGTTGCACCCCTACAACACACCAAGGAACCCCCCGCCTCAGATCCTTGATTTCCAACTCCAGCTGAGTCCTCAGATATTTTTTAATGGCTACTGACATTTGAAGTGGGACTTGGGATGGGAGAGAGGTAAATTGGCAGGCTCAGCCAGTTGCAGGAAGATGTCAATGCCAATGTCACAGATGTGTCTGTGGAGTGAGCGCTGAGGAAGGGATATTGGGATTGGGATTAACTATTAGGACCCCATTGAACCTCTGTTTCTGCAGAGTTAGCAGAAAGCAGACTGCAGCTGTCTGGATGAATGAGTGAGAGGAGGTAAACCTGTGCAAGGAGTCACCGTCCGAGGCATTGGCTGCTAATCAGAAGGGAGTGTTTAACAGACTGAAGAGAGGCTAGGGTTCTAGAGGCAGATGGACCTGAAATTAAGTCCTAGTTCTACCACCTGGCAGCTGTGTGGGCTTGGAAATGTCATCAAACTCCTTTGAGCTTCATTTATGAATGGAGAAGACATGATCTACTTTATTGGATTGATGTGAGGATTAATCAAGATAAAACATATTAGTCACTATGCACCTGGCCCATAAAAAGTGCCCAAATTTAATTATGTCAAAATGGATTCTACTGTTATGTATAACTAAAAAGAATAAATAAATAAATAAACAAACAAACAAACAAGATATATTTGCTCTGAAAAAAAATGCCCGAATTATCATCTCTCTCATATTTGCAGCTTATGGGAAGGACAAATGAAATATCCTAAAGGAGGTGGTAATTATCACTGGTATGTGCTACAGAAGGGAGAAGATGAGGTTCACCTCTGGAAGGAGGAGAAACAATTCTTCCTCTGAGTCAGGCAGTCATGAAGGGATAAAAGAAGACACAGGTCACATTTTGAGGGGAAGAGGCCAGAAGTTGTGGAAGTTCACAATCTGAGAACAATGAAACCATTCTCCAGGGTCCCTTTTCCGTCTGACCAATGTGAAGAAGGTTGTCATGTCTATAAATTATTTTTATAGGCTGGAAATCAAAGGTTTCTCACGTGGTGTGGTCTCCACATTTATACTACCCTCCCCTGGGGATCCTTCTCTATGTTAAAGTGTCTCTTAACGTGGAACTACATACTTCAAGTATGGCTTAGCCTGTGACAAAATCAAGGACCATCCTTCTCCCTAGATAGCTGTGACGCCATCAACATAGTCAAGGGTTGTCTAGGTTTCCATCTGCCACATCAGTCCTTTGTGCACCCTGAGCTTGCAGTCAACCAAAATCTCTGAACAGCTTCACTTAAGCCACCATCAAATGGGATTCCTTCTGCCTTCGTCGTTTTCTTCCCTCATTTAATCACTAGGTACAGAACTCTACTTCTATTCCTTTTAAATCTTATCTTTGTTTTTAACCCATCCTTCTAGCCTTTCAGGTTCCTTTTCCTGCGCCCCAGGGGAGGAAGCTACATTTCAGGCCTGTCGGTAACTCAGCCCTACCAACACAAAGAGTCTTTGTTTGCTATATCCAGGCATCTCTGATTTCCCTGGAGACAATCGGGGGACTGCACAAAGTTGCTATGGTCCTTTGGAATGCCCCCGTGAGGATGTGCAGGAAGATGGATGTTAACCTGGGCCAAGGACGCTCGCTGGAGGCTTCTTTGGAGAAGTAGGTGTCTCCTTAAGGAATTGAGACACTGCTTTTGGGAAAGCTTCTGAGTAACATCTCCTTTCAAGTCCAAAACCACTTGGGGAATGAAACAAATTGTGCAGAAAAGGAGATGCAAGTACAAACCCTTCCTGATGGCAAACAGAGATAAGATTTCCAGGCGGTGCCTATAAACATTGACTGAATATAGAATGAGTAAATGAATGAATGAATGAATGAAATGTGGATGGTTTTGAGGACTCCGTATGGCTGTGGAGTGTGGAGGAGTGTGACCCTGGAGCAGGGGCAGTGGCTGCTGAAGACACCAATTGGAGGACAAGGACACCCAGAGATGAAAGAGCTGCCTTCGCATCTGGTGGCAGAAGACAGGGCTCTGGAAATCAGCAATCTTCTCCCAGGGGATTCTGGTATCTTGTTTTACTCTCCCATGGGCATTTTATCTGCTCTCTGACCCTCACTCATCACTTCTCCTGAATTCAAAACAAAATAGCCATTTTGAAAAGCCAGCTGTTTCACTCCCACATTCCCAAGAAAGATGTAAAATCGGTTCTCAGAAAGCTCCATGTGATTCACAGACATTATCACTTCTATGGGCACAGAGTGCAAGACAGGGAGGGAGCCAGGAAGAAATGAACGCAGTTGTCTCACCTTGGAGAAGGGATAACCTGAGGCAGGCTCAGCCAGGAGGCAGGAGGTGATAGGAATCAATGGGAGGCTCTGCTGCTGCTTCTGGGGACACATTCAGCCTTGGCCGCATCACATCCTCCCCATCTCTTCCCAGAGACAGATACAGGGATTTAGAAACCAGCCTCTTCAAAACACTTAGAATTGTAAATGTAAGAAGCAGGTCACCCAGCTTCTTCCCTTGTTTGTGTTTTACTTTGTTTTTGGAAACAGACATTTAAAAAATGGTCTTTCGAAATAACTCGTTTTTTTTTTTCTGTTAGATTATAAACTCCCTGTGGCAGGGACAGTGCCTTTTTCATCTCTGTGATCTTTCCACAGTACTTAAAGCAGTGCTTTATACATAGTGAATATATAATATAATAAGTACTTGATGATGATGATGATGGTGGTGGTGGTGGTAGTGGTAGTGGTGGTGATAATAATGATTTTTCTCATCCAGAATGCTTAGGCCCATATCCTGAGCTGACCAACATTTTAAGCACTTTCCAAGTGTTGATCAGTGAACCAGGAGGTTAGGTTTCTTTCCTCAGTTGTTTGTCACATGGTTGTTAATGACCTGCCAAGGTGGTGTTTGGAGAATCCAGTTACAGTTCTCCTGAGCTGCAGAAGAAGCTGAAGGGTCTTGTGTGGAAGTCCACAGTTCACTTACTCACAAGTAGACCCTGGGTCTCAGTGAAGCGTATCAAGAAACACTTCCCACTTCACTTCTTCTTGAAGAAAGCTGCTATTGTTTAATCTCAGCTGAGACAGGGTCAAGTAGGGACACGGTTCCTTTGCCTGGCCTCTGGCTCCCTGGAAGTTTTCTGGACTGTTTCTTCAGGCCAAATACTATTGTAGGTCCAGCTGTTCTTAGAGAATTGAAATGGGATTAGAGGCCTTACCCCCTAAGGGTTGAGATCTCTGAATGGTCAGGATAGATGATGAAGTAGGTTTTCCCTGGTGGGCTCAAGCCATTCTCTTAGCATTTGTAGAATGAAGATATATTTCCTAATGTTTCTGCAAATAACTATTCCTTTCTCCAGTGGCCTTCATTGGCTACCCAGCACTGGATTTGTGTGAGGATTTTCCTGTGGCATTCAGGAACTCTTTTTGGCAGAGAATCCTAATGTTCCCCAGTATCCATCCTACATATTTTCCTTAACAATGGGCCCCCAACATTTATTTGGTAACAGAAGAGCTGCCTTTCCCTTGCTATTGTGTCTCTGTGCTTTGTCCAATGATGTCAGTGAAAGTGGTGTGGAGGTGGGAGGAGGGGGTAGGGCAGGGAATGCTGGGATGTATATCCCCCCCCTCGCCCCCCTCCCACTGAGGACGGTGGGAAAGGGCGGTAGAAAGACACTGGGTTCTTGATAACGCCAAGAAACCTAAGACCAGGCTCATTTACTTGAGAAAAAGTAGATTTCTATCTTGTTTAAACCATTTGGGGGTGGAGGGTGGGGTGATTAAAAGATTAATCTAATTTTCACTGGCAACTGGTTAGGGCATGAGGTTGCTTGCCCCATGAAAGTCAACACATACTCCTTGGATGTTTCCCAAGCTGTGGGCTGGAGGTCAAGATGGTCAAACCCGGTGGCCAGTGCAGGAGCAGACAGGGCTTGGGGGAGGAGCCAGAACAAGCCAGGCTGGGGGAGGTTTCAAACAAGGAGGGATCCTTGGGAGAAAACCTCACTGAAAGCTTTGCCTAGCCAGAGCAAGTCTCTTGGAGTCTCTTTTTCAAGGGAGTGTTGCTAAAAGCACAGTGGTGACAGATTTTGCGGTTTGGATGGAGAGAGGGGAATGGTTTTAATAAAGAAGAAGCAAGTTTAGGTAGCATTTTGCAGACTCTGGATTTTTCTGCTCTTCTTGCCCCCGACTCCTCACTCTTCCTTCCGCCCATTCTCTCTATCTTTCTCCCCCCATGCCCCTTCTTCTCTCCTTCACCTAAAAAATCGCACTGCTTTTGATTGCTGAAAATGAGTTTATACTTCAGCCAGCCTGTGATCAGCTCTCTTTCAAATACAAGTGATATAAAATCCTATTCAAATGGACCTAAAGATCATCTGTCGGCTCATATAACCAGGACTTCAGGAGCTTCAGCAGTGTCATCAGGTGGCAATCTCTCAGAGTTTTTTTCCACTATATGCCTCTCCAGCCCAAAACAGCCTCCAGCAGCCTCAGGGTTCACCGGGCCAGATTAGCAAGCCCTGTGGAAAGCTAGACCCTCTTTTCCAATAATTACAGCAAAAATATGGGGACTATTATCTGTACCCTGCCTTGACCCACCCACTAGGCTGGGTCAGTGTCAGTCCTGAGGCTGGGTGGCGTCAGCCTCACCAGAACCACCATGCAGTGGGGAAGAAGGGTGAAGATGCCAAGAAAAAACAGGACAATGCTGAGCAGCTGAGACAAAGGGCCTTTCCCCTAATATAGCCCAGGGCACCTGGATTTCATAAATGCTGTGCAGGAGGCAAATCTGGTTTACTAGTTCTAATGGAAGAGACAACCAGGGGGAGCGTGGATGGAGTCTTTAGGGATAGAAATTCATTTGTTTCCATGCTGAGTGCTAGAAGGGTCTGGGTCAAGCAGTAGAGGAGGGCATGAGCCTTAGAAATCTGTAGAAGAATGTCTTCTGAATCACAATATCTTATTTGAAATCATGAAGAATCTTCCTGGTCACAGGGAGATGTAAAGAGCAATTAGACCAAGCACAGGGGTACACACTTGTAATCCCAGTGACTCTGGTGGCTAAGGCAAGAAGATCACAAGTTCAAAGTCAGGCTGGGCAATTTAGCAAGACCCTGTCTCAAAATAAAATAAAAAGGTCTGTGGGTATAGCTCAGTGGTAGAGTGTTTGCCTAACATGTGCAAGACCCTGGGTTCAATCCCCACCACAGGGAAGGGGGAAAAAAAGCAGTTAAGGCAGGGGAGGAAGGTCCTGTACTGGATGAGTCTAAGAAGCTTAGATCCCTGCAAATCTGGTTCCATGGATTCTCTGGCACTCAGCTGGGTGGGTAGCACAGCAGTCAGCATGAACCCCACACAACCCTGCCTTGGAGAAATGCCTGGATGCCCTGCCTGGAGGAAAACATTGGGGTCACACAGCCAGGAAGTATTTGTGTTTGAAAGTGGCCCCAGCCTAAATGTACATTTATGAGGATCAGAAGGGTAAGTCTCTGCTCCATCCCCAAAGGAAATTATCCCTCATCTCTTAGGAAGCAGGCACTGTCCTTGTGCACACTGCAGAGAAAGGAGCTAAGATAGACCTGCAGTTCAGGGGACTTGCCCAAGGTCATAGGGACTCCCCATCACTATAACCTTCCCTCCCCCTAACCTGCCATGACATTCCACCATTGGTGCTGATCTTTGTGAGAGAAGGGAAATGGGTCAGGGCTGCTGCAGCAGGGTGTCTGTAAAGCTCTGCAACCTAGGGAACACAATTCAGTTCGCTTGCATAGTACATTTGCCAGCCAATGCTGTATACCTCAATGCAGCACTAGGTGTGGCCCCTGGGAGGAGGAAAAACTGAGTCAAACCTCAAATTCCTGTCCCTTTTCCTGCCATCCTGCGTGCCTGGACACTTGGGATTAGAAATTGGACTGGAAATTAGAAGTTTATCTGGAGTTTGGAATGACAACTGAGAATTGGGTCTTTATTGCACATCCTTTTTTTTTTTTTTTTTTTTTACACCATTTCCTAAAATCAGTTAAGATTACTGTCATCACTAAGAAAAATCAAGACTGGACTCTCATTGGCCCAAACTTAGAAGAGAGAAGATTCATTCTCATGAAATAAACCAAAAACAATCCTTAAGTTTAAAAATCAAGTCCAGAAGTCTCTCAACATTTAGACTTTACAGACCAATAGAACCCAAGCTACAGGGTTAACTATAACAAACATCTCACAGTAACAAATATTGAAGGCATTGCAACACAAAAACATCAGAAGGAGAACCATAAATTTTGCTGAGGCCACTATTTAATTAATCCAAGTTGAACATATGGCTTTGGTTATGTGTGGTTCCAGGCCAGAAGCATGAAAGTCAATGTTTATGGGAAAGCTAGGAAGAAAAGCTGCCAAGACAGGCCATGGAGCCAGGGAGTGCCCTTCCCATCCCACCCTGAGCACCAGGTTCTGACGCCCCCACCTCCAGAGGCACCCAGGCTCACCCTCCTACTTCCCTCCTGCACCAGCCCCCTTTTGTAACACTGCATTGGCAAGATTGTGAGCTTCTTCAATGTGTGATGTTGCCTCCCTCATTTAGAATCCGTGGTGTGCTTCTGGGGAGAATAAATGATCCAATAGAAATGAATGGAGAGAGGGCTGGGGATGTGGCTCAAGCGGTAGCACGCTCGCCTGGCATGCGTGCGGCCCGGGTTCGATCCTCAGCACCACATACAAACAAAGATGTTGTGTCCGCCGAGAACTAAAATAAATAAATATTTAAAAAAAAATGAATGGAGAGAGATGGAGGGAAGACAGGTCTAACCAAGGAAACTTATTTTCCTTAGAAAATTCTTGACAACCCTGGAGACAGTAGACTGAACAAAAGCAAATAATACTTTTTAAATGTCTAAAATTTTTTTTACATTGACGCATAATAATTGTACTATTATGGGGGATGGTGTGATTATTTCAATATATGTATATAATGTGTGATGATTATATCAGAGTGATGGGCATATCCGTCACCTCAAACATTTATCATTTCTTTGTGTCAGGAGAATTCAAAATCCCCTCTACTAACTATTTTGAAGTATTTAATTGTTGTCAACCATAATTACCCATCTGTGATATAGAACACATTAGAAGTTTTTGCTCCTAACTGCACCCCTGAATCCATTAGGATCCTCTCTTCTTCTCTCCTCCACACCCTTCTCAGCCTGTGGTCACTACTATTCTATTCTCTACATCTATGAAATCAGCTTTTTTTTAGCTTCCATATATAAGTGAGAATATGTGATATTTGTCTTTCTGGGCCTGGTTTATTGAACTTATCGTAATATCCTCCAATTCTAACCCTGTTGGGGAAAATGTCAGGATTTTCTTCTTTTTATGGCTGAATAATATTCCATTGTGCATACATAATGCATTTTCCTCATCCATTCATCCATTGATGGTGACCAAGTTGATTGTATATCTTGTGTATGGTGGTAATGCTGCAATGGACATGACAGAGTAGACGTCTCTTCAATATACTGATTTCATTTTGTTTGGATAAATACCCAGGAATGGGATTGCTGGATCATATGGTAGTTCTATTTGCAGATTTTTGAAGAACTTTCATGCTGGATATATTTTATTATTCTTTAATACATTGATTGTTACTTAACTTACTAAGTTATAAGAAAATGTGAGAGAACAAGTCAGGGACTTTTGAGAGAAAGAAGCAGAGACCTATAAATTTCCCTTGAGTATTGTGGGGTTTCTTTGATGGACACACATGGATAAGACAGTAAGAACTGTAGACCAAATCATGAGTCGGATGGCAACCCAGGATACACCACACCACTTGGCTTTTGGGAGGAATAGGAGCAGCAGAATAGTCATAGAGCCTGACAGAACCCAGGACATAGCTGGAGAACCCAGAGTCTTTCAAGACCAAACACAGCTCTAAAAAGCAAACACCAACCTTGCCAGCTCAGCTGTAGAGTCCATGCCTCTGTGTTTCCATGCTCAGCCACGGGAGCAACTTGGGCATTCCACACCTGCTGCAGCTCTTCCTGCTAATTATTGGCCTGTTGATTTGTGACTTCAAATCCCTGCTTGATTTTGGCTCTTGCACTAGCAAATATTAACTCCAAGTTTCCTTGTCAAATTTGCCCAGTCAGGTATCTCATTGGGCCTGGCCTTCCTTCCCTGATTGTCCAACCAGTAGGTAGGCAGCTACATGGATCAGGTGCGTGGCCACGGTTTATTCAACTTAGCTGGGCCCTGGAATTACGTGTATGACTGTGTGTGGGCAGAGGCTCTTAGCAGGACTGAGAGGATAGCAGGTATACTGAGGACCAGAGCCCCAGCCCCAGATCATGGATATAGATTGAACAAAATGTGAACAAAGAGGGGCAGATTACTTGGAGTAACATGTTGAGTTTGTACATTTCGACAATTCTAGCTTTGTCCTGGTGATTTATTTTACTTGCAAAGATGGGGAGTATATGTATCTCTAGAGGTGTTTATTTTCCTGATGTCATGAGAATGCTCCAGAGAAACCACTTGGGTCAGAAAATCAACGATAGTTGTTAAGTGCATTTCAAGGTGATATTAAATTGGTGGGGACTACAGAAGCAGAGGTATATGAGGCCTTGACAAGAAGTGGTGAATATGTGTTAATCACTTTTCATTAAGGAGGGAATCTGCAGGGTGACAAACCTGGTTCAAAGGGAAGGGGAAAAAAAGGTGCATTCAGAGAATAAAAAAGAATGCTAAAGATTGCAAAGTTAGATACAAAAATCAGTTGATGTCCTGCAGGGCAACAAAACTAACCTTTGCAGTTATTTTCCTAGCTCATAGAAATAATTTGCATCTCTATTGAACAGAAAAGTCCATTTACATTTTAACAGTTTCCACACAGTATAATCTAATTTTACAGAGTTATAAATGTCTAGACTCTAATTAATAATAAATAGTAGAATCAGTGGTGCATGCCTGTAATCCTAGCTACTTGGGAGGCTGAGATGGGAGGATCAAAAGTGCAAGGCCTGCCTGGGCAATTTAAAGAGACCCTCTCTCAAAAAATAAAAAGGTCTGTGGATATAGCTTCTTGGTAAAGCATTCCTGGGTTCGATCCCCAGTACTACTATGACTACTACTGATGATGATGATAATAATAATAAATAGCAAGTCAAGGGCTGGGGTTGTTGCTTGGTAGCAGAGTGATTGCCTAGCATGTGTGAGGAACCAGGTTTGATCCTCAGTTTATTAAATAAATAAATAAATTTATTTCTAAAAACATAGCAAGTCAAAGTTGCATTCTCCAAGAAAGCCAGATGATTCTCAGGTGGGCTTTATGGACAGTAATCTGAGAAGAGCTTTGCATTTTCCTCTAGTTGTTACAATTCTTTTAAAAAACATATTTATTTTTTAGTTGTAGTTGAACACAATACCTTTATTTATTTTTATTTTTTTTAATGTGGTGCTGAGGATCAAACCCAGGGCCTCCTACGTGCTAGGTTGAGTGCGCTACCGCAGAGCCACAACCCCAGTTACAATTCTTAACAGAGAAAAATCAACAAAAATTTCCTTCCACTGGCAACAAGGGAAAACAAGGGCCAATGTGGGAGGCATAGTGCCCAAGGAGTGAAGACACCACTCCTGTTCTGACACCTTACCTACAGTGTGACCTGAAAACTGATATCCATGGTCAAAACCCGGCTATTGAGCACCCTGGCCAGGACTTTGCCCTATGGGTCATTTTCAAGAATTAAAAAAAGAAAAGAAAAATCCTGCGTTCCTTTCCCCCATACAATTCCTGAGAGACAAAGAGGAAGGCGGAAACTAGGACGGCTTCGCAGACCAACACCCAATTGTGCATCTTTACCAACCCAAGCCAGGGGAAGGAAACGGGCTCGGCCTGCTCGGAGCTCTGTGGTATTCGCCTGCCGCGCTCTCTTAGCTGAATGCAGGACAAGAGTCACCAAAAGGCTGATGAATTTCTTCACCAACGTCACCCTTCTGTGTCTAAAGCCAGATTACTCATTTCTCGGGCCGCGCAGCAGTGGAGCTGATGTGGGGCGGATGGGCGTCTCCGTATGGACTCGGTACCCGCCGAGCCGCTCCACCCTGCAGCGCGGTCCCCGCACCTAACTGCGCAGCGCGGGAAGCAGAGCCAGCCCCGCCTAGGACCCGTGCCCAGTGGGCTCCGGGCCAGGCGTGGGGCCAGACGCGGGGCCAGGATCTCCCCGGGGTGGCTGCCGCCAGGAGCCACCCACCCACCACTTGTTTTGTCAAACACACGAGGCTGCTTCAGGCCGTACTCGCCAGTTGCCATGGGCGTTTTCTGTTTTGAGAGAAGCAGGGACACACGGAAACAAGTGACTTTGAGTTGCATACTGTGGTTTGTGGCTCTGCTGCTGCGTTACCTCCCTCCCTCCCAAGAAGGAGGAAGGCTTTCACTCTGCGTGCTCATTTTTCTTTCCAAAGTCACTGGGCCTTGTCTAGGCACCAGGTGTTGTCTCTTAGGTTTGAACTCTTTCTCCTGAGAGGTGGAAAGAGGTGGTCAACTTCCTCTTCATCCTCCAGGGACCCCCTGAACCGCACCCTTTCTTCATCTCCAGAATTGATGGAAACATGGATCTCTGCCCTCTTGTTGCTCTGTGAACTCCAAATGCGACCACACTCACACACACACACACACACACACACACACAAAAAAAAAACTAAAAAACCCCAAAAAACTAAAAACAAAACAAAACCCTAAGAATGAACTTTCTCAAGTAAGGAGGTTGGGGGGTGGGGAGCAGGGGATGTCCATGCAAACAACCTAACAAGAGGCAACAAGGAGCCACAAAACCCAGAGGACAGTAAGAAGTGAGTGCTGAGCACATGTCCCACCACTGCTTCTCAGTCGGGGTGTGGAACCCAGTAGGAAGTGCTATGGGCACCTGGCTCAGAACCAGGCTGCACTACAGGAAGATTATTAGCATCTTCCCTTCCCCATGCATTAAATGCCAATAGCACCTTCCCTTCTTTATGACAACAAATGTCACCATCTATGTCCATTCACCCTCTGAAGAGTAAGATGCCTCCTTAGATTGGAAACTATGTTAGATCATTTCCTAATGTATATTCCAAAAGACATTAGTTATGATCAGTATCATGCTGGGTTTGACCAAAGGGAGAACAGGATTTACTTACAGAACTTCTCAGACTTTAATATATATGTGAATCACCAAGAGGGGGAATCAGGTATGCAAAATTCAATTGACTATGATATTTTTTCCCCCTTGGGTCCTCCATTAGATGGAACACATCCACCTTGCATGACTCTTAATTACACTGTAGCCTCCAGAGCACTCCCCAGAGACTTCAGTATTCTCCACAGTGCAAAGTGTGAAAGTGAGCAGTCAAAAGTCCCTTTCATTTTTTTACTGAACTGAAACACATCCAGAATGTGTGAAGATACCAGGAAGGAGGCCAGAGCTCAGGCAACTTCTGAAAAGATGACCTCACACAGAAACCAGTATGGTGGGCTCTTGGCTTGCCGGAAGCAATCCCACGCAATGGGTCCTACTCCACAGAGGGAGCAGCCCTGCCGCCGCCTTTGGCTTGCATGGTTCTGGGAAATAAAAATAGTGCCGGTGATTGGAAGAGATGTGTGTGGATGAAATTATTCAAATGTTGACAGATTTGGAGGTTTCCTCTCCTGCTGGCCTGGCAGCCTCCGTGTGGAAAGTCTTGCCTAGGAGATGGGTCACAGCAGTGAGTTGCTAGAAATATAAGTCCAAACAGATATAATGGCAGTGAGTCATAATAAACCAACAGCCATCAGGTGCTCAGGAGGGAAGCCGAAGCCAGGAGACAGAGCTGAGCTGAGTGACTGAACAGGACTTTCCTGTTGTGCAAAGCACAAAGAGCAGAGTGTTCAAGTCAAAGGATCAGGTTTCTCAAGATGGAAGCCAGAACTCTGCACTCTGAACACAGCCTTGCTTCAAGGTCAGGAGTACAAAAACCTGTATATTCCCATCCAGGTAGTAACACCTCAGCACACCCATTCTCCCAGGGTCCAGGGTCCAGAGTCCAGGGGTGACAGGGTTCTGATGCTTCCCAGGTAAACTGGGTGAGCAATCTCATAACTTGATGTTCCAGCACTCACACAAACCGCCCCAGGCCTGTACTCTGGACTTGGCCTACAGGCACTCTGTACTAGTGAAACTTCTCTCTGAGCAGTTTATAAGCTGTTGGCTCTTAAATTTTTCCAGTTTAACCTGACTGGCCACTGCCTAAGGCTCTAGCTTCAGGATTACAGTTCCAAAAAAGAAAGAGAAAAGAAAAAAGTGGATAATCCCCAATTTTCCAGGGCTAATGGGCTCTGGGATTCTGCCTCAGACTGCTGTACAGTCCAGAGAGGCAATAAACAGAAAAATTTGGACACTATTTTTCCTCCTCATAGGTCGCAGTCAAGCTTATTAAACTTGGATGACAGTAAAATAGTGACTTAACTGGATAATTAAAACCACAACTCTGGAGGCCTGGGCAGTTCCCTCTTTTGGACTTTCCAGTGGCCTGTTCCATAGGCAAATGCCCCTCATTGTCCCCACAGCAAGAATGCTTTGTGAATTCGAAACCCTCTGTGGTGACCTCCACCTCCCCTCAAGGTCTGTTCTCCACTTGTCCTCGGCTTCATCCCCTCTCCCCACCATCCCTGTCCACTGCAAGGATGGAGGAAATCTAACCACTGGCCACAGCACAGCCCACACTCACCAGCCTGTCCTGACAGGAACAGGACAGAAGGTTTCCAAGGAAAACCAAAGCTACTCAGCAGAGCTTCCTGCCAGGCAGCCCTGGAGGGCACAGCGTGGGGCCCTTGGCTCTTTCTGTTCTATGAAATTTCTCTGCTTCAATTACTTGGAGCCTCCCAATTTCCTTGGGAGAATGAGCTGAGAACTTCAAAGTGACAAGGCTGCAGCTGAAAACCCCCTGGGTTGTTACAAAGACTGTCTCCTCCTAGCTTGAACCTTCTGGGGAAGGTTTCTTCCCCATTTCTGAAACAACAGACGCAATTGCTGAGTTTACAAAGGCCCTCAAGGCATTCGTGTGTTTCCACCTTTAATCTAAAGCCTCTGGGCCTCCACAGGAATGCCCCTGGCCCTCCAGGCCTTGGCGATGCTCTCTGCAGTTTATACATCACAGTGATGCCTCCCCAGTCTCTCCAGCCTGATACTCTGGCTGCCCCTGCTTCCTCCCTCCTCATCAGCTGCCTTTGTTCCTCATTCAAACTGTAGCCCCTTTCCAACTGAGGGTGGAGGACAAGCTGCAATTGGGGTGGGCGTGGTGCTACAGTTTGAATGTGTCTCCCAACATTCATGTGTTGCAAACTTAATCCCCAGTGCCACACACACTGTTGAAAAATGGGACCGTTAAAAGGTGATTCTATAATGAATCACCCTGTGCCTCCATGAGTGGATTAATGATGTTATCCTGCGAGTTGACTTGTTATAAATTGGGTTTGCCTCCTCTCCCCTTCTCTAACATGTATTCTCTCACCAGGTGGTACTTTCAGCCCATACAGTAATGCAGCAAGTAGGCCCTCACTAGATGCAGCCCTTTGATCTTGGACTTCCTGGCCTCCAGAATCATGAGCCAAATAAACATCTGTTCTTCATAAACTACCCAGTCTGTGGTATTGTGTTACAGCAGCACAAAATGGACTAAAACTGGTGGGCTATGTGATTTTTGTACACTGTTCCAGAATGTTTGCGATTATTTTAATTTTAAACACTAAAGTTCCCTCCAAATCTTTGAAGACCTTGGATTTCAAGAGATTATGAGCTGTGTTTAGGCAATGGTTCAGCGTGCCCTTGGACATGCTGCTGCTTACTCCTGGATAGAAGTTCCTTAACATGAGAAGCAAGAGTGATTTGGATTTGAACTTCAAGCAAAAATCTCTTTCCTCTTTCTGGAGTGTGGGGGTTCTCTGGTATTGAATCTTATTGTCTTACAACAATGCCTGGAAAACAGTTGGTATTCTCAGGAGATGGCATTTATTGAATTACAATCATTCCCTAGAAGAAAAAAAAAATTGAAGTCACTTTCTGTGCGTAAGATGGTGTACGTGAAAGAGTTTCAGCCAAACGCATGTTGAGAAATAGCATACAGATGGTGTACATCTCATGTCACCAGAATCTGAGGTTAATCAGATCTCATGTTCATCTATCATCTTAAAATTTATGTTGAACAGAGAGACATAGGAGCTCAGATGAACCTTCAGGAAAACTACAGACTGATACAGGCATTTGAGACAAAGAAGTCCTGCAGAGTTCTAAACCAAAATGAAAAGTCTAAAAATGGTTGTCCTGTGATGTGGCCAAAAGCCTTAGACCTGCTTGAACTGTCAGTCTCCATGTCTAGTGCCATTGAAGATGCTTGGTGCAGAGTCTCTGCCATGGCTGTGACTTCCTGACCAGCCAGGCCCGAGGGGTGGACAAAGGTGAAAGGATGCACTGTCTGCACTGTGGGGAGGTGGCCTGGGACAGACAAAACTGTAGGGGGGCCACCTTCTCTGCAGAAGTGGTTTTCTTATCTCCTCTCATCCAAATGCACACGCCTACTTTAAAAAAGAATCATTATGCATAATTTTGAAGGCAGACCCATACTGTATGCATGTGCCCTGCCAAAATTCTCTGCTCTTGGGGGGAAGGATAAGCTATAAACACCACATTCCTTTTCAGTGTTGAATTGCCACTGCTTAAAAGTCAAAGAAAAAAAGTTGCAGTCAAACCATCTATTAACAGATAAATTTAAGCGAGAACAGCACGAGTTCCTGCCAGTAGTTGATGACGGGTTTTCCTAAAGAAAATGACGTGCCTACCAGGCAGTTAGTAAGTATGATGACAACCATTCATTTAGTGAAGGGTCAGTGGTTTGTTGGCTTACTTATTTTAAAATTGAAACCCCCCTGATCACGTACTTGAAATAATACCAAACAGTAGCATTATGGTAACAGAAAGAATTCAGCCACTTCCTGGCAAGTGATGGGTATTTCATTTGACATTTTCATTTTATTCTACTTTTCTAGAGTTTAGACATCACTTAGAATAAATCTGTAAGTTGGGTCTACCCAGAACTAAGGATCTCCCTTGAGCATGCCAATCCTAAGAATGTCTCTAGGATACATTCTGAGCAATGAGGCTAAGCCTCTGTGACCAAGTCACCTGCCTGCCACCAGAACCAGATGTCATAATGAGCCACTGGACCAATGAAGATGAGGGCAGGAGTCTGGGATGTTTCTGACATTTCCACTGACCTTTGCCAAGAAGCAGCTTTGGAATAGCCTAGTCGGGTGGTGAGAATGCACCTCCTGGGCCCAGGACACTTTCAAGAACTAGATTCACAATTCTCAACCTGAAAATTGATTTTTTTTTTTTTTCATGGAGCACCATGGTGCATGCCTGTAATCCCAGCAATTTGGGAGGCTGAGGCAGGAGGATCACAAGTTCAAAGCCAGCCTCGGCAACTTAGGGAGGCCCTCAGCAAAATAAAATATAAAAAGTGCTGGGGATATAGCTCAGTGATTAAGCCCCTCTGCATTCCATCCTCAGTACCAAAACGTAATAATAATAATTAAATATTTTCTTTGAGCAGAGGGGTCTACTTTGCCCCTGGGTTATTCTGAGACTCCTTCTGCCTATTTCCCTTCTCATCTAAAACAAAGAGGTCTCTGCAGATCTTACTGTTCTTTCATGTGTCTTGACCAATCACAATGGTAGAACCAAGGCTTGGCTCCTGGAGGGTTTTTTTTTTTGTGTGTGTGTGTGTGTGTACTAGGGCTCTCCAAAGAAACAGAATCAGCAGGAGAGATAGATGGATAGATGATAGATAGGTATATAGATAAAATCGACCGATAGATGGACACACAAACAGACAAATGGAGATACATTCTGAGGAAAATGCTCAGGCAGCTATAAAGGTAGAAGTCCCCCAGTCTACCATCTGCAAGCTGAAGACCCAGCAAAGCTGGTAGTTGGTGCAATTGAGAACCAGGGGAGCCGATGATGCAGATCTCAGTCAAGGGCAAGAGATGAGAGATGTCCCAGCTCCAGCTGTGAAAAGGAAAAAAGAGGACAAATTCCTCCTTTCTCTCCTTTGCCTTGTACTACCCAGGCCTTTGATGGGCTGAACGGCACCTCCCCCCCCCACTTACCAGAGCACACGTGCTTCTGCTTGTTGCCCGCCCCACAACGCACACGCATGCAGCCCTTGCCCTACTTCCTGCTCAGAGTGTCCTGCAGGCCTTGAGGGGCCACTGCATGGTTCCCACCATGAGCCCAGCTCCCCTGTTTTCTCTGCCTCTCGCAGGGGGTCTAAACATACATTTCCTGGATCAAAGTCAGCCCAGAGGGCCTGAGTTTATTCCTGCCTCTGTCCCCACACAAACAGAAACCTCTTCTCCACTTACTAAGGCAAAGAAATGTCGTGAATATCCCCTAATTGAGACTTCTGAAAGACAGTGAAAGGCAGCTTTCACCTCAGCATTCCACAGCTTCTCATTACAGCAGGAACTTTTTGTAACTCTGGAGCAGCTGGAAACATGTGACTGTGAACTCAAGAGCCCACGTGAGGGATGCTGTCCCCCAGGATGTGAGGGAAACTGGTCAGGATTTGTAATCTGCTCTTTGAATTTAGGATAAGTGGATCTGTTGTTCCAGACCACAGCACCACGGCCAGAAGATTCCAGGCCCTCAAGACAAGTCAGGAGATAGACATGGTCCAGCCAAGGCACTCTTGGTTTCCATGTAAGTTTAAGACACAGGCTCTAAAGATAAATTGACCCAAAACTGAATGGGGCACACACAGGCAGCCTCTCACACCAAACTAGGTGGGTGCCCTGTGATCTTTGTGTATCCCCAGGATCACATGTTTCTCTCATAGTGCTTGACTATGAGGGCTGCCATCTCCTGAGGACTGAGTGGTGTGGAATGAGCTTAAAAGGGCTTTGGAGTCAGAATACATGAGAGCCCCACGAGGCACCCTTAAATAGCCTTTGCTCCAGAGCTCCCAATGGCATCTGCTCTTCAGAATCATGTATAACACTTCAAAATACAGATTCCCAAGCTCCAGAGAACCCCCTCAGCACACAGCATTCTCAAGAGCACTCAAGAGTGGGAATGCCTGACATTGCCAAACTCTTGGGTTTCTCAAGAGCAGTATTAGTTAGGTTAAGTGATTTTTCCAAGGCCACAGAGCAGGTTTGGCAGGACTGGGATTACAGTGTAGGTCTCCTGACTATAATCCAGGGCTTTATCTACAACACACAACCTCCTGGCTGGGTTCATTAAGGGGGCTATTGAATTGTCTCAAAGATTTTGGGGCATGGAGGAGCATAAGAAACATAGTCATTATGTATATCAAGTGACCCCAGATAATGGTCTCCATGTTGGCTTCTCTTGAGGTTTGTGACTGAGATGCCTCAAGTCACCAGTCTCTCTGGGCAAGTGATTCTGCCTCTAGTCCTATAATGACTGTAGCTCCCACTTGGGAGGTGAGGGAGAGTATGTGTGTGGACACTTCTTGGTGCCTCAGTTAACCTCTTTTTGAAGTGGCATTCATGTCTTCTTTGGGGTTCTGCATATCAATCGAATGACCACATAAAGAAATCCTATGATCTACTATGGCAGGGAGAGGCAACTTCTGTACTCACACAGAGGTACACAGAGCCCTGACTTTAAGGTCCACTTAAAGTCAGGGCTGTTCTTGCCACACATTAATAATCCTGATGCCAAAATATCACTGTATATCTTCAGGTTACATGCTAAGTCATCCAGGATGGGCTGCCTGTCTTCTGGTTTCCAGAGGTTTGGTAAAATATTGCCCTAGGGTGATATCAAGAGGAATTCCAATTTTGCAGGACTGAATAAGATTAAAAATGTTAAATCAACAAATATAAATGAAACATTGTATGCTTCACAGATGGGGAAAAGGAGGCTCAGAAAAGTTGAAGCATTTGCCCAAGATCACTCAGCTGCTAAACAACAGAGCCAAGATTCAAACTGCACCTGGGGAGCCTCCAGGGACAACGCTCTGATAAAGGGGTGATGACGGCTCTCTGTGGTCACGAGCTTGACCTTTCATGTAGCACTTCCGTACATCCCAGTGCCCAGCTCAAG
The DNA here is from genome assembly GCF_001458135.2 of Marmota marmota marmota. Taxonomy (NCBI): domain Eukaryota; kingdom Metazoa; phylum Chordata; class Mammalia; order Rodentia; family Sciuridae; genus Marmota; species Marmota marmota. Next base: position 11,199,910 of record NW_025999900.1, read on the forward strand.
GGCAGCATGGGTGTGACAATGTGACCTGCCTGCTGGGAGGTTCACTGCTCTGTGAGTTCAGGGACTACCTGACCCAGCCTGGCCAAATTAGAGTGAGTGTGACATAATTTGACATGTACATTGTTAATTGAACCCCATGAGAAATGATTTTAAATAGAGACAAATACCATGCTGTGAACTATTTGGGTTATGACGCTCTTACTCTCTCTTGAAGGAAAAAAAATTGTGTCATGAAAAGTTGACAACCCTGGAGAAGCTGTTTTAGGGGAGGGAGAACAGAAGCTTGTTAGGTTGGGGAAAATTCTTCCTGGGACTTTCAGAGATTTCACTCTCACTTCCAAGTATCTTACCTGCCCCCACCCCCCAAAACCCAAAGCTCAAATTTATGAACCACTAACTCTCCCCATCCTAGCCCAAGGGACTTTGTAACCAGAGAGGCCCTGGAAAGACTGCAAAATAGGCATTGTTTCAATCCCCCAAACCCAACCCTCATCCATTCTCCCTTCTCAAGTTAACAGAACCAATAAATACCCATGGTCCTTTCTGGGGGACAACACTGACTGCTTTCTGACCTTCATAAAGAGTGTGTCCAACATGTAAATGCTACTGAGCCTAACGGCTCATTGATTATGTGTTCATCCTCTCAGGTTAAGACCCGCAGAGTGCATGACTCACAACTAACACTCAAGAAATGTCTCCTGGTGAATTAATGAATGAAGGTTAGAGTAGCAAAGATGTTCTGGAAATCCTGTGCCTCACCCCAAACTAATGAGTCTAATGTCAGATTTCAGACTAGTGAAAGTGAAATTTGGAAGCAAAAGAACTTTACCTTTGAGAGAAAGAAAAAACATCTAAAGCCTTTGGATACCACTACCTGGTTAGGATGGCAAGGGTGATATAGAACACCTAGTGCCCTCCCCGCAAGCATTCTCTTTTTTCTCCTGCATATCAGAGTCCGGTACTTCCCATCTGTGTGGTGGGGAGGTGTTAACCTGGTTACTGTTCACCAGGAGGACCTTGGTAGGTTTTTGCCAGCCAGTGGCCCCATCATCCTAGCCTCAGGGATTGGTTTAGGGATGGCCACTCAGTTCAGGCCCATGCAAGGAGACTTTGCCAGGGACTTTTGGGAAAGAAGTTTTCTCTCCCTGACCATACGTGAATGAGCATGCCTGCGAATCAGGTTGCATCTGGCAGCCATCCTGGGACCATCAGGCAAAATAGTCTAAGAAGGACATGGTAGACCAAGAAGAGACAGAAAGATACTAGATATTGTCTTGTCCAACTGCTATGTCAAGCCTTACCCAAAGCTTACCCAACTTCTAGACATCTCAATTATATGCAAGAACAAAACCACTTTATGTTTAAGCCAAATAGATACATAATACAATAATACATAAACCCTTGATTCCTTTTTATAACTGATCTCACAGACTTGTATTTTTTAAAAAAAATATTTTTTAGCTGTAGGTGGACACAATACTGTGTGGTGCTGAGGATCTAACCCAGTGCCTCATACATTCGAGGCAAGCACTGTGCCACTGAGCCACGGTCCCAGTCCTCACAGACTGTATTTTGACATTTAAAATCACCTTTATCAGCTGGGCACAAGGGTGCGCACCTGTAATCTCAGCAGCTCCGGAGGCTGAGACAGGAGGATCACGGGTTCAAAGCCAGCCTCAGCAACAGCAAGGTACTAAGCAATTCAGTGAGACCCTGGTCTCTAAATAAAATACAAAATAGGGCTGGGGATGTGGCTCAGTGATTGAGTATCCCTGAGTTCAATCCCCAGTACCCATCCCCCACAAAGAAAAGAACTAAAATCACCTTTGTCTTATAGCTTATTTAACTTAAGCAAATAAACAAGCCCCCACCCTCCAAAAAACAGTTTTTCACTCCTCAAATCCTCCCTAAGATCCCTAGGCTTGTGATTCCCTTGGTGAATGAGGAAGTAGTAGTGGTTTCAAAAAATTGGAAGTTTATTACTAATACAAAGGAAGGCTGGAGTCTGGCTGGTAGGGAACCTATGGTGTCCCCCATGATCCAGGCTTCTTTTATCTTTTTGTTCTACCATCCACAGCAACGGCTTTCATCTTTGAGATAACTTTATAGCCCATATGTCAGCTAGAGTTCCAGCCACCACATTGATTTTCCTGCTCCAGGAGGCCAGGGGAGGAGGGTGAAGGGGAAAGGAGTGTGTCACTAGTATATCCCCTCTTATGGAGTCTTCTCGGAAGACTCACCCAACAACTTCTGCTGAATACGTCACTGGTTTAATAACTCAGGCTGCCAATGTGGCTGCCAGAGGTAGGCTTTCAGCTGAGTTCATTGCCACCCAGATTAAAATCTGGGTTGTGTTCCTAAGGGAAAAGGTGAGAGTTGGATACTGGATGGGCAACTGTCAGTTTCTGCCCCACCCTACTTAACAAACCAGTCCTTCTGTGTTCAGGTCTGCTTCTGTGTTCAGATCTGCTGCTCAGTGTCTGCTCTGCAAGGAGACCAGGGTTCTGGAGGCAATTACTCTCTCCACAGGCACTTAGCATTAAAAGCCGGGATCTCAGCTGGGTATTGTGGTGCACACCTGTAATCCCAGTGACTCCAGGCTGAGGCAAGAGAAGTGCAAATTCAAAGCCAGACTCAGCAATTTAGCAAGGACCTAAGTAACTTAGGTTACTTAGGACCTTGCAAGGACCTAGTAACTGTCTCAAAATAAAATATAAAAAGGGCTAGGGACATGGTTCAGTGGTTAAGTACTCCTGGGTTCAATCTCTGGTACCAAAAAAAACCAAAAAACAAAAAAACCGACCACAACAAAAAGCTGGGATCCTGCGCCTCTCTCCAAGGATCTTCTGTTTATCATCTTCTGACCTTTCCAGTAAGGACCATTCTTGAGCGCTTACTATCTTCAATTAGAACACATAGTCCTTCATTAGAATCTTCACTCTGAGTTAACTCAGCACGCTTGAATTTCTTCTCTGACATGCTCCGTCAGGCCCCGTTCACACCTATCTTTGTTCATGAGTCTTTCCCTAGAAACACAGTCTTTCCAACACAGGCCTTCTCTTCAACGTTGGTTTCTAGCTTCCTTCTGGCACTACTCTGGTGGATAAGGCAGCCAGAGCAACAGAAGGGCTGTGATCAACAAGAGCTGAGTGGAATCTGGTCTTCAAACATCAGGGATGAGAGTATAATTTTGCCTTGGGACAGAGATAAGGACAATGATTCCTTCTTCACTTCTTCCAAGGCCTCTGGCCCCTTCTTGGCACATTTCAGTCTTCTTGCATAGCCTTGTGAGCCTCTGTTAGCAATGAACAGCACAGATACAGCGATGAAGAGAATTATTGTCTCACTAGAGACAAAACATCTGCTCCCCACTCACCTGCACAAAAGCCAGGAAAAAAAAAAAAATCTGTGCTATTGGCAACAAAGCATGTTACCTTGAGTCCTCACAAAAAAGACTACCTTCCCTAAGTATGTACTTCTCATTTGCTTCAATCTTTCCATTTTGATTTTAATTACAAACTGAAAGTTATTGTAACTCATAATTTTACATTCTGTTATGTCTTTTCAAAGAGAAACACCACCAGGCAGATGTGAACAATTATCCCCAAATGTGATTCCTTTCTGCTTTTTTTGGTTCTTGAAGTTCAAGTCTTCCAAGGAACAACTAAACTGTGTTTTGAATCATTGGTTGACACTAAACCTACAAGAGAATTTTCTGACTTTGAGTTTTTAAAGTCTTGATAAATTGATCTAGTCGCCTTTTATTAGAGGTGCCCAGAGATTTTTAAACCGAACGACTGTCATAATGCATATTTTTAGGGTCAGGTGCTTTCTGATGACCAAACACTGACTGGTGAGAAGGTTGGAGGCACTATAGGTTCTGCTGCTATGCAGAGAGGGCAGGTAAGGAAATTCCAGAAGGTGTTGGCCTGGCTCCTCTCTGCTGTTTAATTTCCACCAATAGATGGTCACATCACCGTTCCAAACATTTCCCATGTATTGTTTGGATTAAAAGGAGCTTTATTCTCCAGGGAAAGCAGACAGCCTAAACTAGGGCGAAGTGCCTTTTGCTGATAAGCCGTTATGTACTCAAACATCACAACACTTTCAATGTGACAGGATCCTTGCAGAGAAGCAAGACTGGGAATGACTCCATTCCCCGGAAGCCCAGTCCCAGTGTCCAAGGGTGTTGCGAGGACTGGATGAACATCAGAGGAGGTGTCATCTTGGAATCCGAGAGGATATACTGAATAGGGCAGATACCAAAACAGGATTTACACTAGAAGGGTCATTTGAAGGAGAATTTTCCCAGAAATGACATCCTCCCCTGCCTTTGGGTAGAAGACTAGGTCTCTGGCAGCCCTACAGTCTGGGCTTCTTTCCAGGACTGCAGCACCCCTGTGGGCAGTTGAATAGTGTGACCCTGGCAGTGAAGAAACCTTCCCCAAGCATGGCTCTGTGGCCAGAGGAACCTGACCAACACCTACTGAGGAGAAATTGCATTGCCCTTGAAGACCATAGTCCTTTCCCCAAGAGCTTACATGCTTCCCCCCCCCCACCCCACTGTACCATAGGCTGATTTTTTCTCCCTTCCCTGTTGTACGATTTGCTCAGAGAATCCTGAGCTACAAAATTCCTGGGACCATGTACAGAATTTTACACACGACCATGATCCTCAAATAGCTCTATGGTATTGGGCAAATTTATTTCAAACTGATGCTCAATTTCTTTGGGCCTCAGTTGCCACAATTGGAAAATAGAGATTATAATGGTGTTTACCTCATGGGTGTACAGTGAAATATGATTTGTAAAGCAGCAAAGAACAAATAATGTCTGGATGGTTATTGGTCCAGAGCTCCATAAAGATTAGCTATGGCTACAAGTGATAGGTGAGTAATTTCTCCTGTTCTACTTTCTCCCTGAATTTCTATCTCATTAAAACAAATTCACCCTTTCAAACAAAGAACAAAAGATGATAAAATAATCTTGGAATCCCTTAATTCTGTCAATAGTTCTTGAGATACCAAAAGATTGGCATGTGCATGACTCCTTTTAATTATACAAAGTCTATGCTGATCTAGTTAAGTTTTAATCTAATGATAAAAAAGCTAAATCACATTTGTTAACTATCAGCACTCGGGCTTCAGGAACATGTGGATAAAATGTAACTAATGTTATCTTGGTCCAAATTCCTTTTTTGTGACCCATGGTTGTCTCAATGAACTTTTGCTGGGTTTTTGTTTGTTTGTTTTTCTTGGTTACAGCAGAGAGTAAAATAAGAGCATCCAGACTTTCTCACGTGGAGATAGACTGATGCCAAATGAGGTCTGCAGAGGCCTCATTTTGGCTTCTCTGGTCACTGTGTTGAATGTAATTTCACGCACACTGAAGATAGTCCATTAGTTCTTGGCAAGGAAAATTAAGTTTTCAAAGTTGCTCTCTCTAACAAGCCTCCCCTTTCTCATACACAAAACCTTATTGAAAGCAAGACTCTCTCCCCAGTTCACGGAGAGGAGGAGCAGTCTCCACCTGAAATTGCCCTGCTGTACCTCTGAGGATCATCACGGCCAGGATGTCCCTGGACTCTGATTTGATTTGGATCATTCATTAAGTTCCAGTTCACAACCCAAAGTAAAATCTCTCTTCCTTCCAGGAGGGAAGCATTTTTATTTCAAAATCATATAGTAAGGGTTTTGAAAAGTAAATTGCAAATTTCTTTGCCTCTGGGGTAGACATGCCCATTCATGCTTCCCTAAGGCCTTACATGTTTACATTTACCAATCTTCTGAGCTCTCACCATGCAATTAAAAAGGAAACAGAGAGATTTTGCTCCTATTCCCTACATAATAATGTGAATTGAATCAGATTCTCCCTGAATTATATAGTCCATTGGGCGTGGTCTCTTTGACCTAAATGTTACTCTGCAAGCAAAGCTTTGTTCACAGAGAGAAGTGAACTCTGTACTGAAAGGTGTTAAGGTGCAAAGGATCAATATTTACCAGCAACCAGCATTTTGGAACTTGGTTACTATGGAAACATTGTCAGCTCCAAATGACTGTCATGAGGTGAAAAATATTCTTAAAATAAATGAAACCAGAAAAGGTATATTTATAAACCTCTTGCCAAACACCTATCTATTCACAAAGTAGAACATGTTTTTCAAGCTCTAAATATTCAAAAGATTGGGGCAAGTTTCATGACATAGGATTTTTCTTGAATTAAAAGATTTGCTATGTACCTCCCACCATAATGCCAGTCACCATGTTGTAATGACCTTCATCAAAGTTCAGTCACAGGGGCTGCCACTTCTTGGACTCTGAGCTAAATAAACCTCAACTCTTTATAAAGACTAAAAAAAATATATATATTGCTATTCTCCCCACCACCCCCAAAATGGTCTGTACAAATAACTAATAAAAAAAATTTTTTAAAGGGAAGGAATTCTGTGATGTTAAAATTCTGCACTAAATTATCAATTGCTTATTTAAAATTAGTAAAATGTTACTTGACCAGAACTATTAGCCTGAATTTTATTTTATTTTATTTTTTTATAATATTTATTTTCTGGTTTTCGGCGGACACAACATCCTTGTTTGTACGTGGTGCTGAGGATTGAACCTGGGCCGCACGCATGCCAGGCAAGCGCGCTACCGCTTGAGCCACATCCCCAGCCCCTAGCCTGAATTTTATTACTTCTTAGTTGCACAGATTATTTATAGAGGGATCAAATAAATAAGTGCTATGAGATATTTTTTTGCACTATGGGGAAAAGATGTTTGCCATACATTAGATTGAAAAAAAAACTTGAAACAGTATTTGCTTTGCTTTGTGAATCTCTATTCTCTCTTACCATCTTACTAATAGAATCACAAATTAATTTAGGGCAGCAATTTACCTAAAAATACTTGACTTCATAACTTCCCTTGCAGCTAGAGGTGGCCATATAATATAGAACCTGCCAATAATACATAGAAGTCCCTGGGAAGGATAGTGTTGGGAGAAAATTCTCCATGTTCATTTACATTTCTGTGCAAATAGAGGCACTTTTATCTGACTGTCTTTGTAAGGATATATATACAGGATACAGACTTGGAAGAGAGAGATATTCTCTCTTCAGAACAAAGGGAAGCTTGCTTTGAACCTTGGAATTCAGAAATAACAATTATCCTCCAGAGTACAGGGAAGGTCTGTCTGCTTCCTGCTATATAAGAATTGGAGTCCAGAAGCTTGGGGTTCCTCTCCTATGAAGGAGTCCCTGCAGGTGCAGGCATTTCTGTGGGCCTATCTATATTGCCCCTGCAGGACTTCAGGGCAAGGGAAACTATCTCACTTAAGTTGCTTACTGTGTTGTGACTGATATAGTCCAAAGTCTGTGACTCAGGAAGCTCATGCCTTCGGCCAGCATCCCCGAAGCTGGGGCAGGCTAACAAGAAAAAAAATCTCAGCCCCTTCACAGTTCTTTATAGGATGTTCCTTCTAGAATAATCATACATACATATGTATGTATGTATATATATGTATGTATGTATGTATATATATATGTGTATGTATATATATATGAGATATATATATATATATATATATATATATATATATATATATATATACACACACACATATATGGTAGCAGGAAGCTCTTACCCTTTTGCCCTTCAAGTACAGTAACCACGTTGGGACCCTGAAGGACAGTATGAGGACAAAGGCCTAGATACTTAGGATTCAGGCAGATAAAGAAACTGAGTTCCTTACAGTTACTGCTCTCGCCCAGATTGCATCATTTCGGGCCTCTTGTCATGTGAGATAAATGAACTCCAACTTATTCAAATTGATGTTAGTTTTCTTCCAATGAGATTCATCCCTAGAGTTTGTCAAATGTAGAAACATAGTTACTATGTAATGGTAATGTGTCAAACCTACCCAACTTAAGGCTAATATGTTGCTACCTTCTTTACTTCTTGGTCTTGATTTTATCTTTCTGTGTGTTCACTTTGTTGAATGTATCCCTTGTAAACTAATTCAAATCCTTTTGGGGAAGATAGAGGATAAAAATCAATTCTGTAAGCACAATTTAGCCTTTGGCCAAATTTGTCCATGAACTCTTAAAAGTTATCCCTTAAACATTAGTCAAAGGGCTGGGGGAGTAGCTCAGTGGTAGAGCTCTTGCCTGCATTTGTGTGAGGCCCTGGGTGTGATCCCAGTATGGAAAATATATATATATATATTAGACAAACCAACAATCAGAATGGTACCCTCCCATCTCTGCAAACTTCTACCACAGATCATGGAATTTCTTTTAGTTACCTATATGTATCCAGCACCCAGAGCAAGGGCTGGCTCATGGTAGGCCCTCAAATATTTAGTGACCAAGTTTCCTGAAAGATATTGGTTATGCCCTAAGAAAGTTAAGATTTAACAGAGAATATTTTAGTATACTTGGTCTGTCATTTGACTATGATAAGTATCTTGAAAAAAGACCATAGTTCAGTAACTTCTTATCTTTGCTCCTAATGAGTACAAAATGCTGCATGACTTAAAAAATGAAATCAAAAGAACCCATTCAATCTCATAAGTTGGTTCAATAGGATAATAGAAGTAATGACAATTATAATTTTAAAAATCTTAAAATGCTGTCACAAAAATTATTTTTAGAACATTTGATAAACATTGAAACTTATAACTGGAAGAAAAATTAACTAATACATAAAACGAGGATATAGGAGGGTAATTTATATCTTTATGCCAAAAATAAGAGAAAAAAATACAAGAAGTATTTTTTTCTCTTATTTTTTTTCCCTAAGTAAAGTTGTCTTTTGAAATTAAAACAGAAGAGGAAAAAGATGATGATGAAGATAAGAACACAACAAGAATTAGAAGCACCTTAGTAAATTTTCAGTACATGTTATGATTTCTAATTCTGTTGCAAAACCTAACCCACATGAAATCACTTGTGAAACATATATGTCTTTATATGATTTCTGGTTACAAATCTATCAAACCACGATGAGACAGCTTTTCACATCCATTAGGATATTTTGTTTCCTTAATGAAAAATAACAAGTATTGGCAGGAATATGAAGATACTGGGAATCTTCAGTCTTTGATGGTGGCAAGGTAAAGTAGTACAGTCATTGTCAAAAACATTTTGTGGTGTAGTATATATAGTTTCAATGGAATATTACTCAGATTTAAAGAAGAATGAAATTATGGCATTTGGATGGAATTGGAGAATATCATGCAAACAAAACAAAACAAACAAAAAAAGCCAATCCCCCAAACCAAAGGCCAAATGTTTTCTCTAATATGCAGATGCTAATTCACTATAAGGGGGGAGTGGCACTAAAGAAGAAAAGAGTTACCTTAGATTAGATTAGGGAAATGAAGGGAGGGGAGAGGAAGGGATATGGGAATAGGAAGGATAGTAGAACAAAATAGACATTATTGCTTTATGTATATATGTGACTGCATGACCAATGTGATTCTACAACACGTACACTCAGAAAAATGAGAAATTGTATCCCATCTACATATGACACGTCAAAGTGCATAAGTGCAGTCTATTGTCATGTATAACTAATTAAAATAAATTTAAAAATTAAAAAAAACAGTTTGTCATTCTGGAAAGTTAAACAGAATCATCGTATAAATGCACCCATTCACCCCAAGGTATATAGTGAAAAGAATTGTAAAGAAGGACTCAAAAAAAAATATGTCCACCATGTTCATAGCAGCATTATCTTCAACAGTCATTCATAGAAACAATCCACCTGTCCATCAAAGGTTGAATGGATAAATAAAATGTGGCATATACAGACAACGGAATGACTCAGCCATTAGAATGAATGGTATTCTGATACTTGCTACAACATAGATGAACCTTGAAATCATGATGGTAAGTGAAGTGAGCCAGGTACAGAAGGACAAATAGCAAGTAGTATATGATTCTATTGAGATATGTGGAATAGGCAAATTCGTGCAAACAGAAAAGTGGCATGGCAGTAACAGGGGCTGTATGATGAGTGAGAAGAGAGTCACTGTTTGTGTTTGGGATAATGAAAAGTCCTAGAGAGAGTGATGACTGCACACGTGGTCAGTGTTCTTAATGCCATTGACCTGCAGAATTAAAAATGGTTAGAATGGCTGAGTGTGGTGGTGCCTATAATCTCAGTGGCTCAGGAGCCTGAGGCAAGAGGATCACAAGTTCAAAGCCAGCTTTAGCAACTTAGCAAGGCTCTGAACAACTTAGTGGGAACTTGTCTTAAATAAAAATTTTTTAAATAAAAAAAGGCGGGGGAGGGGCATCTGGGATGCCCCTAGGTTCATCCCTGATTAAAAAAAAAAAATGCCATTTTATGTTATGGATATTTTTTCACATTAAGAAAATTTATGAAACAAATATAAAAAAAAAAAATCCCCCAAAGTGGGTTTTTGTTTGTTTGTGCTGGAAAGAGAAAATAGAACAGATTTTAAAATTTTGTTTTTTCTTTCTGTCCTTGCTTTCTTGAAACCCTGCCTGCCCATGCTGTGAGGCAGAGTGACAAGGACACCCCCACGACATTGCTGCGGCTTTTCAGGCTGTGAATTTGAGTGGTCATGTGCCTCAGGAGATTCTGCGTCATCTGGAAAGATTTCTAGCTTGGCAATTTTATTCTAATTCTTCAGCTTTCAAGAGTATGTATCATTGGAGCTTTCCCCAGCCCCCTAAGTATATGTTAGGCCAGAATTTGCTTATGAAAATATTATTTTAGAATTCCTTCCACTTCTATCATCTGTTTGTTTTCCTTTCTGCATATTTCATAATGAAGCATAGAGATTTCTGAATCAGCAGTTATAGTAGTGTGTGCATTAGCTATCACTTCTTTATGACCTACTTTATACACAATTACTAACTCTGGTGAAAGTTCAAGTTTCAATTTGTTTTTGTTTTTTTAATTTTTTTTCCCCTGAGACTAATATACATGTCTAAGGAAAAAAGGAAAAGAAAAGACAGACCAAATTTCTCCTGGTGACCAGGGTGGGCATCCTGGATCAGCCCTGAGGCTCCCCATCTCCTTTCTCTCCTGAAAAGGCTCAAGGCTCTCAAATTATACCCTCTCAGTTACTTCACAGCCCCAATCCCACTTTTTTCCCCATCCTTACTCTCATTCATTTCCTAAGAAATACCTCTGTGCATTCAACAAACACTTCTGGCTGTTGTTCACCACCACCGTGCCACGCTGCAGGAACACAAAGCAGAGGGAGACCAGGTCCCTGTTCTTAGGAGACATACACACCAGGGAAGTTCCCCTCCCACTTTAGTGTGCGGCAAGAGAATCTGGACCCAGGAATCCAGTTCAGTAAGTCTGCATTCCTAATGTCTTCCCAGATCCCTCTGAGGGGGACCCCCAGACCACACCTGGAGAAACAGTGTGACTTGAGGACAGGCAGGGGTCTATTCCCCACTCTAGACAGAAGGAGCCTCAGAGCACTGAGAGAGCACAGGGAAGGGGAGACAAGAATGCTTGAGAGATGAGGGAAGGCTTCACGGAAGAGGACAATGGGCAGGTGGAAAGGCACAGCTGGAACTGTCACCCCAGAATGTGATGGCAAGAATTTGGATCCTGTTCCTCCCAGCCACAGCCTCTGAAGCATTTGTGGGACAGGAAACTCTGGTGCAAGGGGGAACGCTCATCTCTGAGAGGATCCAGATGGATGAAGCAGACCCACAGCTAGCCTTAACCTCTGGCCTTGGGTGATGGATGATGTTACCTGCTTTTCAGGGTTGGGGTAAGAATTAGAGTTGGAGTAAGAATAAAGTGAGCCAATGTGTCGAAAACCCTTAATGCACAATTAACATGATGTCTACTGCTATTTTTATTATTCTAGATTTTTCTCTAGAATTTTCTAGATTTTTCTCTAGATTCCTAGAAGTGGGGTTACTGGAACAAGGAATCTTATACGTGTTATTAAATGATACAAAAAGAAGTGTGTGTGTGACCGGCTGAGGCAGGAGGATTGAAAGTTCGAGGCTAACCTGGACAACTTAAAAACACCCTATCTCCAAATAAAATTAAAAGGAGCTGGGGATGTTGTCGATCAGAAACAGAGTGCTTGCCTAGCATGTGTGAGGCTTAGGGTTCAGTCCCCAGTACCACAAAGAAGAAAGAAGGAGGAGGAGGAAGAGAAGGAGGGGAGGAGGTGGTGGGGGGTGTCCTGTTTATGCAATTTTCTTTTAAGTTTCACAAAAGTGGCTCAGTTTGACTACTGGAGATAAAGCTATTCATTTTTATTTATGTGCTGGGTACCTGGACATATGACAAAGTATTGGCAGTGGTCATGTCTGGATGGGAGGGACAATGGGTGTTTTCTGTGTTCTTTTTGCTGAATTGATAAATAGTAGCTATTATCTTCCTACTACTACTATTCTTCTTCTCTTCCTCTTCCTTTTTTCTCTGCCTTATCTTTTCTTCTTCTCCCATTGGAGAAAGAGAGAGAGAGAGAGAGAGAGAAAGTGAGCTTATTCCAAATCCTGGAAATTCCTTTAACATTCCTCCCATAGAAGACCCTGTTACAATGCAAATATGTTTCCTGGGAAATGCAACTCCTGGACCTTGTTACACAACCCCCTCCCCAGTTATTGATCCAACTGTCGGGCTCTTGACACCTGGCCCACAGTAAAGACAGATGGAAGGTCTGGGGCAGAGATATCATCCCAGAAAGGCAAGCCCAGAGTCAGAGTGGTGGCAGTGGGGGCCCTGAGAGCTAGAAGGCCCATCAAGAGACACAGGAGGCTCACAAAACCCAAAGCAGTGGGCAGATTGCCAGAGGAGCCCATGAAAGGCAACAGCTGCCCTGCTGTCTGACCTGGCTTGTGTTCAATGGCAAGAGACAGAGGAATGAGCCAGTGGCCTTCTGAGGTTTCTGTGAAAGCCCAGTTATTGGGTGGAAAGAAAGATCCTAAGGCTGCAGATTGCCTATCAGTGTATGCCAATTCTCCTTGGCATACACTTTATACCAGAAGGTTACAGTTTATGCTGAACAGTTCCAAAGTGCTGGTAAGTGAGTCACTCTGGAAGCAACTCTAAGATCTCGGAGTAGATGCTACAACAGTTTGGAATGTTTCATTAAAATATTTTCTATATGAAAACTTCCCTTTCTTGACTATCTTATTACATAGCTATATTACTACAGGCTTCTTTTTAGACAAAACGAAACACTCTAACATTCCCACTAACATTTTCCTACCATAATTGAAATTTTTTGGAGAAATACTTTGAGAGATTTATATTTCTGAAATACAATGGTGTTGCTTTTGATTCCCCCAATTCCCTTAATTCTAATATGGGGCAGAAAACCCTTTTTTCCCAAGGGTTCAAAGAAGCCTCTGAATAACAGAGAAGCTAAAAACCACATTAGAATTGTGCTCCATTTGTATACAAGGAATTGAAAAGCTTTCTGCTATCATGTATAACTGATTAGAACTAATAAAATTTTTTTTAAAAATCCAAATTTCAAGAAACTGAGAGGTTTATGACTCAAGGAGGCAGAGTCTGGGTAGAAGGGAGGGTGCTCAGGTTGTCAATATGGACAAAGGCTGACAGTCTTACATTTATTATAACAAAGAAAGGGAGGTGAGGGACCAAAGAGAAGTCTACAAACCCTCCTAGATACTTCTTCTATCCTCACTGTCAACCAGAATTACTCCGGTGGGCTTCTACATGTTCCTATTATTGCAAACAAACCCAACCATGCTGGAAATAATGTTATATTCCTTCTTCAAAAGAGGAAGGCAGTGGGGCTGGGGTTGTAGCTCAGTGGTGGAGCGCTTGCCTAGCATGTGTGAGGCAATTGAACTGGATTCGATTCTCAGCATCACATATAAATAAATTTTTAAAAAATAAAGTTCTATCAATAATATATATATATATAGAGAGAGAGAGAGAGATAGATATATTTTTTTAAAGAGGAAGAGAGTATTGGGAGAAAGATATGAACAGAGTGCAAGCTACTCAGAGCTGCAAGGTTTCCAAAGAGCCCAGTGTTCAGAAGCCCCCATGCAAGGCACTGTGGAGATGCTACCAGAATGTGCAGGGGAAAGGTAATGGGCTCAGGAAGGCCTGGTGCAAACAGAAGCATGAGTGTCCAGCAACAGAGGAAGCAGATTGAAACCCCCTTGGGGGCTGCACCTTACTGGCACCCATCATCCCTCTCCTTGTCTTTTTCCACAGAGCTTCAGAGCAGAAAGTTGTCCTCTGATCCAGGAAAGAAACCCAGCCCACACTTCAGAGCAGAGTTCCAGATCTGGGCCTTCGCCTGGCTCTGACCTTGAGGGTAAAGGCCCTGGGAGTTGATGCACATCTGTTTCCTGAGCCAGGACCTCAATCTAGATCTGGTTAGAGTGGTGGAGACTTCCTCTCTGCCCCCTTCATATTTCTGGAGAAGAAGGAAAGCAAGTCTGCAAGAGGCAATTCTGAACAACAAACCGAGCCAAATGGAAGGGGCAGGGAGACACCAAATAGGGAATGAAAGGTTTCCCTGTATCAGTTGGGGTTGCTTTCAGTTGGCTACAATAGAAACCCAACTTCACTGGTTAATAAAACAAAGGGTTACTTTTTTCACATAACAAATCTGAAGTAAGGCCTTCCAAGGAGGTACAGTGGCTTTACAATGTCTGCAATATCTTAGTTTCCTTCTGTGTGTGGGGCCACCTCTGAGCTATTTGCATAGCCTCTACTCCGCCTTGAAGCCAAGGAGATTTTGTTGTGGCATTGCAAGTCATTTTGTGGCTTATTACGCAAAGCACATGACCTCAGCTATAGAGGCTTCACTCAGCTATAGAGGCTGCTCTGTAGCTCTGCAGTTGGTCATTACCCATTGGGCTTGGACAGCCCACTTCTTGCCTTATTTGATGAAGAATATTCTATGGAAAAGCCTTTGTGTATCCCCATATAAAAATAAAAAACACAGGCTTACTCTCTTTTCCCAGTGTGGAAGAAGAACCCTTAAGGTCGCGGACCGTCCCACACTTGCATTTCAAAATTATCTCTGGATCCTATGATTTTTCACTGTATTTCACAACCAGCTCACTACATGCTGGGGATCACAGTTTATCTTGCCTGAGCGGGACGCAGGCGAGACCTCTGTCTTCCTACTCTATCACACTCAGAATGTGGCTTTCCTTTTTGTGGTTGCCTCAAGGCCACAACATGGCTACTTTGCCCCTGGCCTTATACCCACATTCCTTCCAGGCAGGAAGAAGGAACAAGGAGAGATGGCATCCATATTTGGAAAGCAACAGTTTTCCATAAATCCCTGGACATATGATAAAGTATTGGCAGTGGTCATGTCTGGATGGGAGGGACAATGGGTGTCATTAGCCATTTCAAGTCTCATTAGCCAGAACCATATCACAAGGACATTCACAGCAGTAGCAGAGCCTGGGCTTTGAACTAGAAGCTGTAACTCCCTGGGGATGTCACCCCATAGGGAACATGGAAAGAATAGATAGTAACTGGTACTATCTGCCTCGTTCTCCACCTATAAAATAGGGTTATAAACTACCTTGAAGAGTTGACAAAATTAAGAGAGAATATAGCTGGTCTTGGTGACACACTGCTATAATCCCAGTGATTTGGGAGGCTGAGGCAGGAGGATTATAAATTTGAGGTCAGCCTCAGTAGTTTATCAAGGTCCTAAATCCTAAACAACTTAGAGAGACTCTGACTCAGAATAAAAAATAAGAAGGGCTGGAGATGTGGTTCGGTGTCAAAACACCCCTGGGTTAAATCCCTAGTGAGAGAGAGAGAGAGAGAGAGAGAGAGAAATATGTAAGCAAATATTGTACTCAGTACCAAAGACATGGTAAGTATTCAGTAAAAGTAATTATATTCTTGCATTTCCAGATATGGCATTTAATTCAAACATCCAAGAGTTTTCCCTGAAGGGGCAGAAAATTCATTGGTAAAGACACTTGACCCACTCTGCCTGCAATTCTTCTACAATGAATTGACTTCTGGATTAATGGCTCTTTTCTCAAAAGTCTATTCAATGTTAATAAATCCTAACTGGATTATCATTATGACTCTTCACTTATAATGTGTGACACAGAAAAACAAATCTTGGAGAGACACAAAAGGCAAATGAGCTGTTTTCATTGCTTCGTGGCTACAGCCCTACATATTTCATTTCTGATTCATGGAAAAAAGTATTCAGCACACAGCAGTCAGCAAAATCATGAAACACCTCAGACCAGGGAGTGAAGTCCCAGTGTCTTAGTCACTTGGGCCTAGAAGGCTGACTTGGAAAGTGCTAAGAGCAGGAAAACTTTGACTTGCTTTGAAAATCTGCAGCCCCTCTTACCCACTACAGCCTTGTTTATTTTCACAGCATATTTTTGAAGCTTTTTGTAATGGTTAGGTTCCCCCCCCCACCCTCACCCCTCCCCTTGCAAAGGAAAAGCACAAACATAGCACAAAATGACTTATTTAAAAAGTTTTTATAGGGCTGGTGCTGTGGCTCAGTGGTAGAGCACTTGCCTAGCATGTATGAGGCACTGGGTTGGATTCTCAGCACCACATATAAATAAATAAAGGTCCATTGACAACCAAAAATATATATGTACTATAAAAGAAAGTAATTTATTGGCTTGAGTGACTAAAATGTCCAAGAGTAGAGTTTTAGGCGTGACTGGATCCAGGTGCTCAAATGAAGAATTAAGGAATCTTTCTGGTTCTCCCTCTGTGGTGACAAAACAGGCCCCTTGAAATTTTGAAAAACCAGCCTCTACCTCAGAGCAAAGCCTGTCCAAGGAAGGGACATCACCTTTGTCCTTGGAAAGACCCACAGAGCATTCCTAGGCACATTCCCACCCTGCTAAGTGGTTTATCTACAAATAACAGGAGAGATCTGCTGCGCCAGGTGTCCCAGACTCAGTCAGGCTAGGTGGAGACCCATAGTAACCCCCTAGCAGCCACCAATCAGCATGAGACAGGGAAATACCTGGGATGCCAGATGACCCTCCCAGTAGTTTATGGTGGTTGATAACGTGTTGGGAAACCATGTAGTTCAGCACGTACACCCCTCTTGGCTTAAACCAATCAGTTCAAATAAATCCCCCTCTTGTAGTAATCAATCACCCCTACCCAACTTGTTCCCGCCAGTGAATGTGCTAATCATGTTTTAGAGTTGTTATTTGATTTTCCCGCGGTGTGTGATGATTTGCTAAGAGATGCTATGATGTATGTGGGGGTCCCTGCCTTCCCCAAAGAGTGTATAAAACTGCTGCAAACCCTGGGCTCGGGGCCTCTCAGCGTCACCAGTTGCTGTGTGTGTGCGCGCGTGCGCGCGCAATAAACACCTCTTTGCTGCTTACATCGATCTTGGTTTCTGGTGGTCTTTTGGGGGTCCCGAATTCGAGCATAACAATTTCTGAATGACAACCTACCAGCATGGGAACCCCAACAGAAAGAGAAGGACTTTTTCCCCAATAGTTTCAGCAAAAGCTATAGGACAAGCACAACTTGGGTCACTGCCTACTCCTGGACCCATCACTGAGCTAAAGGGAATGTGGTTCTGGGTCTCGTGTCTCCTGTGGAGCCAGGGGTGAGGCCAGACTCTCTCAAACCACTTAGGTTGGGTGTGGGAGAAAGGGGGGTTCTCCAAAGGACAGCTGGTTCTCCTGCCAGCTGAAGACTGTGCCAGGACCAGCCTTACAAACGCTCCAGGATCTTATTAGATATAGATATTATTGAACATTAATACCGTAGTAAGACTAGTGACACCCGTTTCCATCTGTTAGTATACTACTCATTTTTCAGACTCATTTCAAATGTCACCACAAACAAATCTCCCTAATGAGATTAGTTTTCCATCAGCACTTTGTCTATTTTTCTCTTGGGGCATTTATCATAACTTGTGATGCTGTAGGATGAGCCACCCCCACCCCAC